>NW_028277439.1:600000-900000 GCF_059751315.1 Micrasema longulum | reverse complement strand
TTCCATCCTTAAGAGAGGAACTTCATGCGGAATCGTAAACAATATTGTTTTTATTTCTACAATCC
The DNA here is from genome assembly GCF_059751315.1 of Micrasema longulum. Taxonomy (NCBI): domain Eukaryota; kingdom Metazoa; phylum Arthropoda; class Insecta; order Trichoptera; family Brachycentridae; genus Micrasema; species Micrasema longulum. The sequence continues at coordinate 899,935 of NW_028277439.1, read as the reverse complement.
AATTTTTTTGTTGATTGTATTTTTTTGTATGCATAATTGTAGAATTATATAAAGATACTAGATACTCTTATGCCAACAAGATGGAGACGTTTTAGAAAGGGTATTTGTATATCCAAGAATTTATGAAACAGGCCAGGTGGCCTTATTACAGTGGTGAATTACATCACAGAGCACCCAGGCTTGAGAAAAATCACATTTTAATTTTTGTGTTCTCACCGGGAATCGAACCCGGAACTTCCGTGCGTGAGTCAAGCGTCTTGACCACTACACCACGGAGGCCGCCTTAGCTTAGAAATAACTTAGAAAATTAAGCTACAGGATTATCATATTGCTAATGTTTTAGCCACATTATTGTTATATCACTAATGTTTTAAGCGTCGTGGCCTGCGAAGGAAAAAAACCTAAATTAAACCGAATATGTTTCGGGGCTGTGTATAGAGATTATGATTTCAATGCTTTTAGTTTTTTGTAAATCTGACAGAATTCTTTAATTTCAAAATCACTTAACCACCATTTTTAATTTTTTGTAGATTTTGATACAAACGTGCTTTCCAAAATGTTTGCTTGACTTATTTCTAGCATATAATTCTAGTTCAGTTCATTTTAAGGTATTCGAAATGTGCGTTATTTCGTCCAATCAATTATGTATCAATTGGCTTTCAGTTGTATTGGTAATAGAGGTATTGAGTTATCATATTACGTCAGTGACTGGAGTCCTTTGTGATGAAAAGTCTGCATCCGTAGGGAACGCAATGATTAAATTTAACGATAATTTAATACATTGACGTACCAAATATGACAAATAAAGAAACATCCATGCACGTCGTTGAATTAAGTTTCAAATGCTATAAAATTAACGAACTAAATGGGTTCAGAAAATATCCAAACTACCATTAATAATGCTTCAATAAATAAAAATTGTGTATTTTACGCCACATTTCTATAAAGTTTTCGTAATAATTACTAATTATTGTCATTCAACTATTTATTTTAAAAAACACCCACGCATTATTGATTGTGATTATTTACAATAAATACAACGCATTTATTAGGATTACAGGTTAGACAACATTATTTTTGGTACGTGTACTTGTACAAATCTGGATTTTCTCCCAAGGGGAGTAGGTATATATTTTTATTTACTTTTGCTTAATTAAAATACTTAACTTCAATATCAATACATAGATGGCCCTCCAACTCGCTTGTGGATGGTTTCTCAAATTCATAACATAAATACAAAAATCAAAAATGTTACCGGTGTGGATATTCGCTAATAAGCGGAATGGGGAATGTTGTAGTACTTAAAGTGGCCACTTAACCCAGCCAATGACAGGTCATAAGCCCTGTAAACGCTCGAATATCCATAATCCTGAATTTGAAAAAAAAATTCTACCTCATCTCTGTAGGGATATAAATAAAAATATTACCGGTTAGATTTATTATAATACCTAGGTAAAAAAAAAGGTGTTAATCTAATAGCACAATCAGGGCAATTGTGAAAAACAACAATATTACAATCAGATATGAAAAGAAAACACACATTGAACCAACAGAAACATTTTTAACAATTTTAACAATCAAAATTATTAATTAAGATACATAAATCAAACAATATTGTTAATTTGATTTAAAATAAAACCAATTACCAATAATCACTTCTTTCAACGCGAGATTTCAGTTTCTTTTTGCTTACTTAATTTTTTAATAGTAGTTTTTTTTTAAGCCCTTAAGTAAAATAGATTGGCTTTAACGAGTAATATAACATTTAATCTAAAGAGTCTTAAAACCGGTTTAAATTACAGAAGGATACGCATAATCTAGGCGGACATTGCAAGTGAGTCTTTGCGAGTAAGGAGTGACAACACCGCTTGCTTCTCGAATGCTTGCCCTTGCTGTAGGAACACATCGACAGTACCGTTTGATGAGATTTCGTTCACTATTCTGAAGATTCTCGGCAGAGAGGAAAAGAACCCGATGTTAGTTGTATAATTTCCCACAGCAAAGGCAGGATAGGTAAGCTAGTTACGACGTGGTACATTATAATTTATCTGAGCAAGGATATCACGGGCATCTATACAATTAAATATTTATTTGTGCAAGAATATCAAACCAGCAAAATCCTTATAAACTGAAGATATGGAAGTACTCTAGCTGATCATAATACTTCATTATGAAAGTTGCACACCTGAACTGGTTTTCCAGATATACGTCTGTTCTTGTATGCGTCCTCATCAAAAATCAAAACTTCAAGATGTGAAGTTATGTTTATCCAGTCCAAATATATTTCTGTTGTTTAATTTTTACAGTGGTTTTTATGTTGTTGTTTGTTTTTGTGTTTTTTTAAAAATATTTTGTAAAAATTTAATGTTAAAAAAAAAAGGATTAGAAACGCGCAGATCAACTTTTATTTATGATAAGTTTGGCGCGATCTAGAATTTGTTTACTTTTGTACATTAATTTGAATAAATAAAAAAAAATAAAAACATTGACGCCTCATGTTTTATTTTGAAAAAAAAATCCTTATTAAACGTATATGTAGATTCAAAGGCACTAACAATTTTTTGGTAAAAATATCTTATATTAGGATTTTTTGTTGTTGATACCTATGTACTTACCATAAAATTCTATTTTTGGATTCGTGGCGTTTATATTTTTAATTCCATATTGCATTGTAGGTCGATTAATTCCATTTGTAAGGTTTCTGGAACAGTGGAAATATCAACACCAAATGGAGAACTGAACATCTCAAATTCTTTCTCATAATTTACTAGTTATAAAAATAAAATATTCGTCGTATATGACCGCGGGCCGCGGGTTGGCCAGGGCTGATTTAAAAATATGCATGCTTCCGCTTTCCATGATGTTATACCCTAACTCAAAAAAGGCCTCTTGGCTTCAAAGGTTTGTGGATACCGTATAATATTTTTGTAAAATGTATCTTTATATGAATAAATAAATAAATAAATGAGAAATAATGCGTTAAAAAATATTTGTGAAAAACTTAAACAACAGCTATTTAAGATTTGACGTACATTATCTTGAAATAGTTTATCCGTTTGACATTTTACCTGCTACGCTTACCCTCATTAGTCTCGAAGTGATATAGGATATGGCGGCTTGCATTCTGAAAAAAAACATGTACCTGCTTCTAACATCGTCTACAATGACACAAATAATAACCTGACAATCAGCAATGTGAATTGAAAAATGCAATGGAATTTATTTTATAAAAAAACACACAATGTGCACAAAAAGGAAAAAAAACAGGATTTGTGGAATATTTTTGGCGAATATTTTTTTAATAATTTATTTATTAATTTCAAATAACATTTATAAACATATTCACTTAAGTACTATTTTATCTTTTTTACCTTTAAAACTTATTAAACTCATATAAAAACCTAAATACCGCGAGCAGCTTTGGTAGCGTTTTTCTCTCTTTTGACGGCGAACAGGTGTTGAATTTGCTTACTTTTTTCTATTTAATAAAATGAAATAATTTATTTAACATAAAAGCTAAGACAATATCTTGTAAGAGCATAAAGAACAAAAAGTTTTCTTTCGAATGACGTAAAACTATTTTTTTTTTTTTGAATTTTGCTGCTCATTTTTTAATTGGGAAAAAAACGGACACAACTTATATTAACACAATAAAAATACGTAATTATTAGTTGATTTGCCCATCAGGATATTAAAAAAACGATTTATTCCAATTAAATCTGACGGGTTTCCACGAATAAAAAAAATATTTTGAATATTATTTTTCTGATATTTATTTATATCGCATGCCCCGATACACACCGATACACGCGTCGGCTGACAGAACTTTGAGCCATAAAATTACGATTTTTATGTAAAAAGTTCGTGTTTTTAATTCACACATTACACTTTGTGTGAGGAATGCCTCGCATAAACATTATGTAAACACGCTTCCGTTTGTTAGTCTAAGCATGTCCAAAAATTCACTAGAACCGCTCAACATTATTGGCTGGAATAATTTATAGGTTGATCCGTAGGTAAGATCGTTAAGATCTCCCGCCCGCCATGCATCTGTCGGTGGGTCGTTTGTAAGCTATAAAATTTTATTTTTCCTCGAGAATACAACTTACTCCTAACTACCGAAACCGTATATATGTAGCATTGGATAATAGCTGCGATCTAAATAGTCTATGAGGGTTTTACGAGTGTTGGGAAATTCGGACTTTTATTAGTACAAGTGTAAAAACAATATCTACCAGAAGCCTTCTAGAGAAAAAGTTATTAAGTGTCTATAATACAATGACGAAAATCTGTTACAGATAGGAAGTAACAAGATTTTATATGCTATTTTTCTAAGAAAGACGTATGCTGAGATATAACATAATCGATGGTCCGAAACAATTTTAATTTTTCAATTGTCTACGTGTTCGGGCGGATGAAAAATGCAGATATGTGTGTGAAATAAAACCAGAACTCTGGACGGATATTTTGACCTATGGCTACTTTCAGACGAGAAACCGAGAGGGATAAGTCTGATTAGTAGAGTGTGTTAGAGCGATTCCTGACAGAGGTGATGTGAAGTATTCAAAGCTGGTTCTAAACTGCAATATGGTCATGAGAGTTAATCACAATATCCGACAGGGTTATCTATATGATTTGTAAATCTCACAGTGAAAGGGGCAGTGAAAGTAATTGAGTTAAATTCAATTAAAATCACGATATACGAAGGTAAAAATTTAAAAGAGTTACTCGTTTATTGAGAAAAAATTATTGCTTTTTTGTATGAGTGAAACCGATAGGAAGACCCACAGTTTTTAAAACGGCTTTGGATAAGTGGAAGAGGTACTCTCACTGAAAATTTTCACTGTCCCTGGACTGGTACCTGAAGCGTAAGACTGATCGCCTTACCTGCCATGTAATCAAATTGATTCTAACAAGCTGCAAATGGTGTACCAATTTAGCGCCCTATGCAACAGAGGTTGCAGATAGGGAAATGATGGTGATGAACCGTAAATAGAATAACAAAAATGATATTATTTTATTATAATTTTGTTAGTGGTTTAATTCCTGAAAAATTTGTAGTTAAATGTATTAAATGTAAGTTTGTATTCACGGAAAAAAAATAACACAAAAAATATTAGTGCAAAGACACAAAGAGCTATGGAAAGGAGAATGCTGGGTATTTCATTGGAAGACAGAAACACCAACACATGGAAAAGAGAGAGATAAAAATTCACCAATGAGGTCCACAGGATTGCCAACCAAAAATGGAACTGGGCTGGCCGTACAGCCGCAACTAAAGACTTTAGATGGACTTAAAAAGTCCTGGAATGGTGACCCAAAATAGGCAGAAAATAATTCGGTAGACCTCAGACAACGAGGTTTGATGACATAAGACGGGTTGCAGGATGTGGTTGGATGTGATTTAAGGGAGGGGCTTAAGTTCACCATTGGACAAGAGAGGGCTAATGATGATGATGAAATTAGGTACTATATTGATTGTTGTTAGGTGTTGATTCATACAAAATAAAAATATTTATTTTCATAGATCACAATAAAATATTAGGTACACCCGTAAGCATCAAATCATTAAAATGATAGGCTCTCCAGAAAATGGATAGTTTAAATGGGGATAAAAAAAAATGTAACGTTTATGTAAAAAATATACTTATAAATTGATTTTTGAAATTCAAGAAACATAAATAAATATAAATTTGATTATTTTTTTAAATTTAATTTCTTAATATTTTACTTGATATCTTTTTGATAGGAAATCCCCTAAGGGACCGAATCCGGAATCAAGAAATAAGATGGATTTGTGATTCTCAAGACATAGTACGGAGGAACAGAACAAGGAGAAAATTCTGGAGAGATCATGTCGACAGAGTTAACAGCTCTAGAATTCCCTATTCCGTGGCCGATAAAATCCCAGCTGGTCACCGTCTGCCTGAAAAACCACTAAAGAGATGGAAAAACATCTGGAACCAAGTGTTTTAGGAATCACGCTGATAACAGATCAACCGATCTACACAGAGAAGAAGAAGAAGATATTTAATAATAATAATAATATTTTTAAATTGTATCTCTTAGCTAGCATAATTTCTATAGACACCCAGTTTTTGCTCATTGTTAGGTTGACATGCATTCTTAGAGGTGTTAAAATGAACGACAATTCCGCTTTTGTGGCTATCTTTCCCCTAAACTGGCGGTGCTGAGCAAGGCGCGTGACTGAACGATTTGACAGGCCGATTATCTTACGACCGCCAAGCTTGGGCTCAAATGTGTGCAATAATAATACTGTGGGTGGTCGAACTCGGGTAGAGATGTGTAACACATACAAAATTATACCAACAACACTGACGCGAATCGAGGATAATAAAACAGATTTGGTTTTCAAAAATCAATTGTACAAAAAGTTCGTTAAACTGTTTAATGCTTTTTTCTTTTAGTTCGATCTTGTTCGTCGAAACAAAACACGTCTTTTCGCGAAGGTTTCTAAGTCTTTAAGATTAATCTCACGTCTTACAGTTGCGTTCAATGTAGCCTGCCGGCGAATGATTTTATTAATTGTTAATTCAAGATAAAAACTATGAAAAACTATCAATTAACATGTATAACATAAAACATAAACAAGCAAATTTTGCGTCTTGGTCGAAAACATTTGAACGTTTTGTCTTATTGACTTAAATACCAAATTAAATATCAAATAAAGTTAAAAATAACATTTTTTTTTAAATTTTATTATTTTCGCTAGATTTTTAAACGTTTTAATTCCTCCGTGCGTTACGTCACTAATTATCTTCGTTGAGTTGTCTCGATTGGAAGGTTAGCTTCCCGGAAACCGGAAATTTATCACAACACTCTGATTCTGTTTATTGTCTGTCATATGTTGATTTAGAGGAACGTGTAGGGTATTTAGTTTATCGAGTAGCTCATTGCAATTAATTTTTTATACGTTTTAGAGAAGCCTCGCCGTACAATTTGATGTTCTAATTTTTACCGCGTGCAAAAAATATTTTTCTTCTAATATTTTATTGTTAAGAATATTACGAAAGCTACGTCATCATCATGACGCTCTTTTTCCACCTAGTGGTTTATGCGGTATCTACTAATTATTAAATACGATAAACTTAGACGTACAAAAACTAATACATTTTTCAACAATATTTTGAGTTTGTCTAAATTTTTGTAGACAAGGACTGGATTTAACTCCCCGGGGAGCTGTTTATATTAACATATTACAACAGAGATAAAGAACATTTAAGAGAAGGTAATATAGAAGTGAATGTTACACAGTGTGTAAAGTGGCCACTTAAACCAGCCATTGACAGGTCATAAGCCCTGTAGATGCCTAGACTGTTGTAATATGTTAATACATTTTTGTTTGGCAAAATAAGTTACATCTATTTTTTTTACTTACCATGTCATAGATCATGTAATTTTAGAAAAAAATTTAACTTCTAAATGAAATTTATTTTATGATTAAACTATCTAAAACCTAAGACAACGCTTTCATCAGTATGCGTTCTTTAAGTATTTGACTGATATCTTTGATCTGATGTCAAAACATTAGTTTATCGCTGTCCATACATAACCCGCATGCATTTCTTGTTACAAAAATCATTAATTACCGGATCGTATATGTAGCCGCCCCTGCATATCGAATCAATTACAATTGAACAAGCAATTAAAATCCAGAGTCCATTAAATCAGATGCCGCCTGTTGTTTGTGGGGCCCTAATAAATCATCGGCATAGGGCTGTCCACAGGATCTTAGAGCCAGCCCACTCCCGCTGGCATAAGGTATCTAACACCGAAAGGATGTGAAAAAATAAGGGATGTGAAAAACGATTCCGAAATATACTCCAGCGACACTCAAATGACGCTTGTAGTGTGGAAAGGTTATAAAAAATTATCGCCATCCTAAAAAACTAATCAATTTAATTAATCATTTTTACTCGCATTAAAAAAATCGCAGAAAATTAATAAACACGCTAACGAACTTACAACAATAAAAAGGTTTCACATTTTGTAAAAAAAAAAATATGCACCTTAATATAACACATTTGTTTTTTTTTACGCACGGAAACTCGTGCCATTATTATTTAGTAGCTTATATTTTTCCTAGATCGGTACACATTATCTGCCGATTTTTGGCCATTTTGGAAGCGTGGTTGTTTTTTGACAGACAAACTAGTAGGACGCGTTTTGGCGTCTGTTGTGGCCACTTTCTAACAAAAATCCAGACCACATTGATGTATCGGCCACCATATTTACCGGACTTGGCCCCTTGCGACGTCTCGTGTTTCCAAGATAAAGCGGACTATGAAAGGATGACATTGATATAATGACCGAATCACTGATGGAAATAAAAGCTATAGAAAAAACTGTTCCAGAAATGTGTCGAGGATTAGAAAGAAACGCTGGCATAAGTCTAAATAAATGTTTTTTAATTTAATATTCACAAATTTCGTGTATTTTTTATCCAACTGTGTTGTTATACACTTATTTGAATTATTTAATTTTAATGCGAAATAGCCTAGTATTATGTATTTGATTGAATTGTTTTTTACTACACGTATATTCCCAGCTGAATGAACAAAATCCAGGTGAAATTAATCTTTATTTATTCATGACGTAAAATTTGCTAAAAAAAGAAATAGAAAAACAACAGAGTTTCAAACGAAAATGCTTTCTTTCTTTCCAGCCCTACAAAAGATTAACTTTTTAACGCACTTGTTCCGACATGATTTATACATTTTAAGTATTATTGTCTTTGGTAACAAAAGGAACCATTTTTTCAGTATAATAATGACCTATCTGTTTTGGCAGTCCCTTTTGCGCAGCTCCCTATTCAAAACCTAAAATACATTGTTAGCGTTACTTAGACCTTGTTAGTGAAATAAAGGAGCAAATTAGCAAGATACAATGTGTTAAAAGTGGGCAGTAAAAGCCAATGTGTGCGTGTTGTGGTTTAGTGCGAAAGCCAAATTAGAAGTGATTATAGCACTTCTGATTTCTTGTAGAAAAGAGGTAGGCAGCTAGGTAGGCGTATTTATTATAACACATACATATATTGATTCTTAGAACTTCAATATCGTTGGCAAGATTTTTTCAATCAAAATTTTATACCTATCTGACGAAGCGTGAGCTGGTTCCCGACTGCAGGGCCGCGATTATAAAGGCTATCTTCAACGGTACATACCGAGACGGTATACTTAACTTCTTTATCGGCATCATATAATTGAATTCAACCAATGAATGACTCCGAAAATTTAGTCCGCGCTCCTTACCTAATTAAAGTTTAAAATAGTTCTCATTTATATTTTAAAAAGGCTTCTGTGATAAACAGTGGGCACGTCAAAGCGATTATAAACTCTAACAAATCCCAATTCAAGCAAAAAATGCTCGCTTGAACGTGATTTTTATATAATTTTTGATAATTGCCAAGGCGGTACGCTTAATGATCGTCTGTATGTATCTACCTAGTGATTGCGAAGCCGGTTCCTTTAACGTCTCGATACCACTCAAGAAGATAGTAAAACAGATTGAAAAAATATAATAACTAAATTTATTTTTGTAGTGACAACATTTTTAAGCCTAGATGTTCTTATTTGTATAGGGCAGAATCTACCCACATTATTCGTGCATCTAAGCGTTCGTTTTCAAAACTGATAGTTATGTCAAAATTTTAATTCGACTTCAAGATTTACTTATTTCTCTCTCATATTTTGAATAGGCTTTAAAAAAAAAAAGGGCCGCCCTTAGAACTATTAAAAAATTTGATAAATCGTTAAAAAAGAGAAAATCTCTCTGTGGAACAAAAAAATTGACACTTTTAATGCGTAGATATGCGTACCGAGGGGTACTAGACCCGTCGATACATACCGATGTACCTAAATAAAAACTTGAAGGTGGAGATCGGTAGCGTATCTTCGCTATGGAGAATTTATCTTCAACTATAGCGTCGCGGTGAAGGTATGACGTCCTTCACTTCCCATTATAATCGCGGCCCAGGTATATTAAATTTTGTTAATGTCACAGCGCAAATGGATAATAATGGAATATAGTGAAATAGACGGACCTTTTTAAAGATTTTTCTTATCCTCTGGAAACTGCGGCAAAACTACACTTTCAATATCTTCGTTTTTCTTTTCACGGTAAATTAATTCATATTTATCATTAATTATATTTCATAAATTATTTTTTTATTACGAAAATGGCGCTATATAAGTTATCCACAATAAATAAATAAAATGCGATTCGTTTTGTACCGAAATCGATTTGCGATAAACATGTACTTCTCTAGAATTCAAAGCAGACACTGACACAAGGTGACAAATTATATATATTAAAGTTAGTGCTATAAAAATCCAAAATATATATTTTTAAGAGTCTCTTAGTTAACCTGACGTATTTGACTCAATGCATATTCTTTATCCGCTCGGACACAAAATATAAAATCCTAATCACCCTTAGGATAATTTTTTTTAACATGAGTATTTTTTTTGTATTTTTCAAGGGAAAAACCATTAATCAAGTGATTTAATCATAATGTGAAAGTGTATACATTAGGGGATTGTGGAATTCTGGTTCTGGTCAAGGGAACACTGAAAAATCTCATTTTTGCAATGTGGCTAACCTTCTATAGGTATAAAGGCACCCGCAGATAATCGTAAATTGAGGTTTCAAACCCTCGATCAGTCCACAATTTGTGACAGAATCTTTTTTACAGGCTAAATTCTTACGACGTTACATATCCACTTACGTGTTTGATACATTGTGGGCTATGTCTCATACCAGATTTAATAATAATAATGATATTTAACTGATTTGTGTAGCGTCATTTTTGTTAAAAATCACGTCAAAGGCGCATTACAATTGCATACTTAAACTTAAATTCTACTTTAACTAAAGTGACATACATGGTTTATTTTCTGATTTAAATTTGAGGGTATGATAATGTATACGTCTTTATCCTATAGATCCTAAAAAACATCCTTCTGGAAAAAAAAAATTAAAAAAATTATCGTTATTCCCTTTCCGCACCTGATGGTGCATAAGGCACTGCATCGGAACACCAATTGCAGCGTATCTTGATTATTTTCGTAACATGAAAAGAAGATGATCAGTCTTACGCTTCATGTACTAAATAGTCCAGGGACTATGAAATATTCTAGTGTGAAAACACCCTTTTTAAATTAATATTTTATATCAACCATGTCGGGAATCGAACTCAAATCCTCTTGTTTGGTAGGCAAACGCGCTGATTATTACACCACGAGGCCGACTATATATATAAATAAAACTTTTTTTTTTATCGCTCTCAATTTTATTGAATTTACTAAACGTTATAAAATATCTTAGGTATTTGATCATTTTAACAAAAATAATTTATTAAATTATCGTTAATAAATTATTTATAAATTATTACTAATTGCTGACTTCGCAATTTTTATTATAAATAGAAAAAAATAAATTGATACTCGCCAGTTAAAATTACCTTCCGCTAAATTTAAATCTCCTTAAATCGCTTTTATTTTACCGCAGTAATTGTTTATTTTAGAAACTCTACCGTTTTATTCCAAGCAATTTTCCCATAAAAACGGCAGTTGAATAACCTCTAACAATACTTTAAACTTTAAACGTATTTTTCAAAGTAACTTACTTATTTTCTAACAAATTACTGAACCTCCCATTATGAAAATCGCAATACCTTTTGTATTAATAATACACTGCCCACCGTAGTTAATGCGAGACTAATCACGAGATAAAAAGTCTCTACTTTTATATTTATGCCACTGGAAGTAAGCCAAGAAAATGAGATAAATGAATAGGTTTAAAATATACATTTATGCTCATCATTGATCACAATTACGATTTATCACTTATCACGCAAGTTCCTGACGTCACTGCGACCTGTGGAGATCTATTGTGACGGGCCTCCGTGAATAGTTCTCGTCCTCCAAGCTCAGTGGCTTGATTATGAACGCTATCTTCATCTGTATATATCGAAACGGTATAGGTACTTAACTTCTGTACTATCTGTATCTTACCTCGGTATGTTCTACTTACTTGTCATATCGACATCATATGATCGAAACAAGCCAATGGAATGAGCGCAAACAATTAGTCCGCGTTCCTTACGTCATTAACATTTAAAATAGTTCTCATTAATATTTTAAATATGCTGCTGTGATAAAAAGTGCTCACTTCAAAGCTATTATAATCTCCAATAAATCCCAATTCAAGCAAAAAATGCTCGATTGAATATGCATGTCTTTTGGAAATCACCTAGACGGTACGCTTAACTATCACCTGTATGTATCTACCGGTCGACTACAAAGCCGGTTTTTATAACGTATTGATATATACACTCGGAAAGATAGTAAAACAGATGGAAAAAATATAATAACTAAATTATTTTTTTAGAGTGGTAACTTTCTGATGCATATAATCTGTGTCTGACGCCTAGATACTCTTATTTTTTAATGTGATAGAACCTAGCAACATTATTTTCACATCTAGGCGTTCGTTTTACAAAAGTGACAGTTATGTCGGAATTTCATTCAACTTCAAAACTTACCTTTCTCTCACTTATGTTTAAAATAGACTTTTAAGAAAAAAAGTGCCAACTTCAAAACGATTAAAATTTTTATTAAAATTGTTCGGTGGAACAAAATTTTTGACACATTAACGCGTAGATAAACGTATCGAAGGGTTCTAGACCCGTCGGTACAAAATAATGTAATTACATCAAAACTTGATATCGGTACTTTACCTTTGTAGTCGTTCGTGAGACTTTTATATTCAACTATGACGTCATACTCATTCATTTCATTTCATTGTCATGTTAGAGCGTAGATATGTAAACCGTGACGTACGCTTCCCCTTAATTCATATCGATGTACCTACCCAAAACTTGAAGGGAAGGGATCGGTAGTATATCTTTATAATCGCTAGAGGGAATTTATCTTCAACTATACCGTCAAGGTGAAGGTATGACGTCTTCATCTTCCCGTGGTGCTGACCAGGTACTTTTTGCCATAAAATTACACTCTGGATCCTGGCCTATGATCTAAGCTCATCACGAGGAGCACATTTAAGCAACCCACGATTTATCACATAAACATTGCCAATATTAGTTTTTGTCATGTTTTAAAAAACATTGTTTAGTATATTATGACAACTTATAAAATTTCTCATTTTAAACTGTACATTTATTTGGAAGATTAAAAATTTCCTTGAATTACTTTTTTACACTTTAAAAAGTTTCAGAAGTCATTAAAAAACCTTTATCAATTGAAATTACAGTGAAGCGATGGTTTAATAACATAGTTAGCGTTCTGTGTGTTGCTATCTTTTAAATAAATCTAAAGACCTAACATTTAGAAATCATCCTAAGATAAAATGGGGATTAAAAATTCTGCGAAGTTTTAACAAGTTCAGTTTTTGTATTTATCCATATCCCTTTAACGTGGTGCAACGCAGTAGGCAAATAATATTTAACCTGTAGTCGAAAGGCTAAAATAGTTAGACTTTTCAATACACGTTTCTTCAAGATGCAAGCAGCATTTTTGTGTATTCTGTGACTGTCATAAACATATCAACAACCTGTTAGATGTTTCTTGAAATTCACACCTCTAACATTATGTTGAAAGGTTAACCTTTTTCTAAGCACCTTATTTACTTACTGTTTTTTTATTAAAGGGGCGAGTATTCTGTTTTATTAAAACATGAATATTCTCATTTGGAATCATTTGAACCTCGATCAAAAATATAATTATTTCTCTTAATTTTGAACATCCTATCTTTTTTTAAACTTTGTCTTCACTTTCTCAAGAGTAAAAAGATGATGTAAATATGGTCTAGTAAAAACTTCCTTATGGATATATTAAAAAAGCTATAATTTATTTACATTTAATACCATATTATATCCATCTCTACTCTAAGGTGCAGTAAAATTGGTAAAATCATCATATTTCATAGTATTTTTTATATCATGCCCGTTTTTTATATCATAACAGTTACAATAGAATCTAGAACCAAATAACCGAGAAAGGCTTTTTAAATTTTAAGATGAAAAACTTATTTAATATATGTAATGATGCCCTTGGGAATAATTTTCGAAATAAGTACCTACCTACTTCGCGTTATTAAAAAAAGTTTTTCAAACTTAAAATAATTTCTTTGGAAAATTGTAATAGAATTGTTAATCAATATTATAAAGCGTCATTTTCGTAATATAATGCTTCTGGGTCGCTTCTTTTAAGCAGACAGAGCTCCAATAACAGTACGAAATCTTAATTAATATATTTTTTTATAACCATAAATTGATTGGTTATTTAAGTTATCTACTTTTTAAATATATTCTAAAAGAAGATGAATTTATCACGGTAAAACATTTATTTTTATATATATTTAAATAATATTTTTGTAAATGTTCTTTAAGTGCCGTTCAGAACTTCAATGTATTTTTTTAATATGGAAAGAAAAGCAGAACTTGTATCCAATTTATTCCAGTCCATAATATTTCTAGAAAATATTACGCATTTTAGGCTTCGCATTAAATTGGGTGAAAACAGTCTATTAAAAATGTCTTAAACATTATTACATTTTGTACGGGGTACTTTGTGATGTTGCTGAGAATTCCGCACGTAAAGCACGCATTTAAAAGCCACAATAAAAGGTTTGTGAACTGTAAAGTTTACTTCGGTGTAAGCCACCTTCCACACCGCTCCTAGTTTGATAAATGTTCCGGGCAAAAAACGTATTTTATAAACTGGCCCCCGCAAAAAAGCTATTTACATTTATAAATAAAGAGAAAAAACCATCCGACCGACAAAAAATGTGTTAAAGGAAGGCGCCCTGATTTATCGCTTTGTTTTGTGTGGACGGTGTACCTACAAGTAATGCAAAAAGGCTGGAGCCGAATCAGCACTAAATTTTAGAACAAATTCACTAATCTATATCTCGTTCAAGTGTTAAATTTATCATAAATCTTTATTACAAGTTTTTTACAATTTCATATTTAATTTACTCATTTTAAAATTATTTATTTTTATGTCAAACAATAACTCTTACTGTTTGACCCGAAGGTACCATTTTTTGTCTAAGAGCTGTGCTGATTCGTAAAAATGAAGCTTTACAAATATTCAACGTTTAAATGCATGTTAAAGGTATACCTAATTCTACATATTTAAAAGTTTAACTAAGGTCCGGCCATATGATTATTATTAAGAGTTAAACATTGAAAGGTATAAGTAGATAGGTACCTAGTAACCGAGGTACCCATCTACTTATACAAGGCGGCCTCCGTGGTGTAGTGCTCAAGACGCTTGACTCACGCACGGAAGTTCCGGGTTCGATTTCCGGTGAGAACACAAAAATTAAAATATGATTTTTCTCAAGCCTGGGTGCTCTGTGATGTAATTCACCACTGTAATTAGGCCTCCTGGCCTATTGAGGTGCAAAAAAAAAAGTAAAATGTAGTAACGAATTTAAGAACATAATCTTATTGTATGAAGAAAGGAAATCTTTTGCAAAACTTTACGTATTGCGATTGGTTTTGAATTATTACTAATGATTAAACGAACCGGCATAAATAACTCTTTTGCATCGAACCTCGCAAATAACTTCTTCACCGATCGAATCAATGACCATTAGAACAAGCTTCTCAAGGAAGTGATTGGTGATCAGAATTTTGGTGAATTGGTTTTAAAATACAATAGGTAAATGAACAAATGAAAATTATTCAAATTTTTATTATCCATCATACGCATGAAAAATAAACTTCTAATTTATAAATATTACGAGTGCAATGATGACATTGAAACTATAAAAACAAAAAAATAGTACGTACCAAGTGAAAGTAAATATATATATTATTATGTCATTTAACATTATACCTACATAAATAACGCCGGCATAACACGTATTCTCCTTTATGGATAATTCCACTTGGGACGAAAACAGCATAATTCTGAGAATAAATGTCTTAGAAGAATCTTAGTATTGCGGTGGTTTGATTTTGTAAGAAATGAAGTTATAAGAGAACGGATGGAGCAAGCTCTGGTGACGACTGTTAGCAAGCGGATGCGATACGATTGGCTTGGACATGTACTGTAGATGCCTCCTGAGAGCCTTAAAAACGGTTGCCAACTTTTCAAGGTTTCGGGTTTTCGACGTCGTGGATGTCCACTGCTGACTGTTCGTCGGCAGTACATGTCAGAATTATGGGACAGGAATCTGACTTGGGATGATGCACAGGAGCTGTATAAAGGATCTCCGTGGACACCATATGCTCCAACTAGGGAGCGGACATGAAATGATGATGATAATGACTTTAACATTATTCACAACAGATTTTTACTAAGCGATATGAACGAAAAATATAACTGTTTTTAATTTTTAGCAGATAAGTATTAAACATTTTTCATTTTCGTGACTCTCTCTACCTGGTTCCATTACGGACACCCGTATTTTTATTATAGACCCGTCCTCGGAGAGTATCGAACCAAAATAATGTCTGGTTATAAATAAGGCACCGACCGACGCCGACGGGGGGTACCTTCCCTGTTTTCATTAAAAGCGAGGGAAAAAAACAATTTCAAACTCATTTTTTACACTTCGTTATAGGGGAGATATTTCTACCATCGGGTGCGGGAGAAGATTAATAATTATAATTGAATATTAATTATTTTTTTGGTGAGGCTGTGGTGTTGAATACCGAATAAATTAGTTCTGGGTGAAATCCTTTGATGATACTATAATGCTTATATTTAAATTATGGTTAAGCGTAAGTGGAAAATTTGTGTGGAATTTTCTAAAAAAACAATTTGTTCAATGTAATTAATCGTAAATGTTTGTGTTACGTAGGTAATGGGTAATAAATTACATAAATAAATTATAATTTGTACAAGTAGGTATAATTATATATATTAGTGTATATGTCGCATACAAATAGTTAAATTAGCCACTCAAAAGAGCGGCTAGACTGTTCAGTAAATGCCGGCATTTACCTGGATGGCTAAGCCGTTTGTTTAATAAGGATAACTCAACGTTCAGGGTATTGGCTAGTTGTAAGCTAGCCCATTGGAAACGGCGAAACCAAAGGATATGATAGGTTGGGTTATATTTAATAATATAATATTATTTGTATTATCATTTTTATTCTTCTTATGTAGAGTTATGTCGTGGTTGTGGTCCCGTGGTAGTATTATGGACTCACGGATCAAAAGTCCCAGGTTCAGTTCCCATTGTGCCGCAACTCGATTTAAATTTTTCCGGCACAAATTATTTACGACTTTTAGGAAATGGTCTGAAAATTTAAATATTTGAGTAAATAATAAGATATCAAGTATTTCTCTTAAAAAAAAAATGCGCAATACAAAATTATATGAATGCGAGGTTTAAGATTTGTCTCGGTCATATCAACAATTATTTCATGCAGACTTAGTCGAGAATCTATCCCGGAAACTCATGCACGTTTAGGTACACTGAACGAAATTTAAACAATAATGGGAAAACGTAATAAGCTTGTGTAAATATGAAATTTTTTCACCCTATTTTGAATTAATAATATAAGTAAATTAAAACATGTTTTTTTTTTTTTCAGTTTACAATAGCAACATGACAAAAAGAATTGATTTATTAGTGCATATGTTTCGATGATTATTTAATTTAGTTATCACTGTTATAATAAATAGACTCAGATTCATAAGTTAAGAAAACCTCGATAAAGAAACTTGTGTAGCTTTGGAACCGGTGGGTAGAAAAAAACTGGTTAAAAACAAAGTTGTTTTAATGATTTAGATAAAATTACAAATTAAATTATAAATAAAACTTCTCGGTTTAGTTACACTTTTATTTTATTTTGACCAACGAGCACTTTCGCATCTTCAGGACTATTCAATTGCTTACAAAATTTTGAACTTTTGTTATATTTGTTACAAAGTTTTGATATAAGAAGATCACATAAGTATTTTATTAAGAGACAGACAACATACATATTATTACAACTAGTTTGCAAAAACTGATAATTTTTCGGAAAGTTTTATAGATAAATTAGGATTAAGTCCAAGTAATTTTATAATTTTTATTATTTAAAAGGTAAAAAAAAACATATGGAAAAAGAAACAGAGTAAAACTAAACCAATAATTTTTATTGATAATTTTTTTTTAAATTTTACCTAAATCACTAACCATGGAGTTTTATCAATATCTACAAAAAACATCAATATAATATAAATCGAGTTGTGGTCCCGTGGCTTGTGTTGCGGATTCACGGATCAGAGGTCCGAGGTTCGAACCCCACTCTACCCCAAGTTGATTTCTATTTCCTAATAGTGAGTTATTTACAACTCGTTGAAAATAGACACCAAAATTGAAATATTGGGGTTAATTAAAAGAACGCTAATATTTAATTTAAAAAAAAAATAAAGTGTCTTCGTATTTATGTAATTGAAACATGGTTATTTGAAAGTAAATACATACGTTAAATATATTTTCATTGTTTATGTTTATAGACGATGTTTAGTCATATCATTAAAGCCGTTTTTAAAAGTATTGTAACATTAATTAATTTACATATCCTAAAAACCAACTTTTCATATAAAAAGTTCCTTTTAAGCCCAGGCATATTATCATCCTCGGCTGAAAATTCTCGTTCAGGTATTTCAAAGGGCGTGCCAGAACCTAAAATATCGATTTGTAGAAATGGTGTTGGACCCCTGCCCCGAAATGCAAGATTAATGGTACTATTCCACGGTGGTGAGGCAAAAAGCGGGCCTCTTCTGATCTCGTATTAGATAACGTCAGGGGTCAGCACACGAAAACCTTACACTGAATTAGATTGCCACTCGATAAAGCATTTAATGTTGTTATAAAAACAGAAAACACAAAGTTATGCAATTTTATTAAAGTTTTCAGGTATATTTTTAATGCAGTTTTTTTTAATCACGCGTCTCTTAATCTCGATAGAATTTTTATAAGCTTCATAAAACAGAGTATTCGATGGTTCGAAAGATTAACCTCATTTAGTGAGGTACTCGTTGGTGGTGTGAAAAAAAGTGTTTTACGACCTTTCTGATAACTTTAATGTCCATAAATTCCATATTTTAACTTTTTCCTAATCTCCACACCATCTTTTGTGGGAGCCGTTAATTTATTTACGTTAAATGTTATTTTTTCAAAATAAATTATGTTTAGAATGCGAAAGGCATCAATTCCACAACCGAATGGAACACGAAGTGATTTGTTTTCGAATCACGAACTCTGAACGAACCAAATTGTTTTCAGAACACGAACGACAAAGATCCGATTGTTTTCTGAAACAAGGTTAAACTCGTTTTTCTTTGCTCGCTTCATTGATATTTTCGGCAGACGGATTTTTGATATTCAGTTGAGGATTTAAAAACTTTTCCGTTTATTTAGTTTTTCACGGATTGTGAAGAGCCTGCTTGCTGTTTTATTTACACTATTTGGCTGTACACCTACGGATTTTACGTAAAATATATTGATAAGTCTTCAATAAATTACTATTTGTCTCTTAATTTAGTGGTAAAAATGCATTGACTTACTGTTGGATCTATATACAATAATCATTATTGTAGATTATTAAAATAACCTAAATAAATATGATAAGCGCCGTGGCGCTGATGGTTAGTCGGCCAGATGCAAGAAAATAAAAATATAAAATATTATCTCAATTGGTCTGGGTGTTAAAATGTTTTTTTTGTAAATTTCTTCTAATTTCTCTCTCTTCCATCTGCTAACAGCCTAAGGCTTTAGCGGGTTTAAAAAAAATAAATTATTATAACATACAACCTATTAGGGGAAGGGTGTACAAAATGACATAGATTTTTTGTAAAATGAAAAAAAAATAATTGGTAACATATTTAGTAAAAAACCTCTTTGGTTCAAAATGTACACTATTTTTTAACATGTTAGCACTGTTTTTGTAGGAAAAAATACAAATCTATCAAATAAAAATACAAAAATAAAAACATACTGCAAAAATCCATTTTGACCCACCGGGTGTACAAAATGGCATACGATGTATACTTAGATGGAATGATTATTCAACACTTTTTAAAAACAGAATTGATAAGTTTTTCTATGAATATTAAATAATTAAAATATTAAATGCATACTTCACAAACAAAAATCTTCGTTTTTTTATTTAAACCAGCACATTCTGCATGAGCCCAATTTTCAAACTTCATGCATTTTATCCATGTTTCACCTGGCTTTGATCTCGTATATAACTCATTACAATAAATGCATGAGCAGGCTTCTTCATCGACTGTAAGTAGAAGGTTTTTAGTGTCTGAATCAATAATGATTTTTTTACAAATACCTTGTTTACACTTTTCCAGGATATGTTTTTTGGAACCTTTAGCTTTAGCCTCTGATATATTTGGAGTTATTTTCAAATGTCATGTTTTACGCACATAATTGCGAAGCATTATTATTCTTCTAAAGAAAAAAAGTGTTAAGTGGGAAAAAATTACATAGTTTGTCATTTTACCCTACCGGCACATATGTCGTTTTTCCCCACTACGTGAGTTTTTAAAAACATTAAAAAATATCACATTGCGCTTAGTAAATTTTAACAAAATTATAGTTTTTCATGAAGATTAACAATGACACAACATATCCTTTTAGTTTGTGTTGTAGAATAATACAAATAAAATAATAATAATACCTTCGGCGTCCGCGCAACTAAAATATTGTTTTATTTCACAAAATAACCCGCAACACGTCCTCCTCCGGCGGTCGCCATAAGCGTCCTAAATATTGGTGAGTATTTATGTGTCGTACCAGTGCTCATTCTTGTGCCAGTTCAAACATGACCAAGAGTTTGGTTTCTGAGATATGATTACTATGTCATTTTACCCGCCTATGTCATTTTGTACACCCTTTCCCTACTTTGTTTTATTTATCATTATCATCTAAATATGCATAGGACACTGCATGAAAAAACCAAATGCAGCGTATTTCGAACATCTCTTAAATGATGGTAAAAGTATAAAACAGATTTTTTTTTTTTTTTAAATCTATGTATAAATCATAAAGTACAAAGTATGATACATATGAATTACATTCTTAAGAGTTGCTAGTTGCTACAACTCAATTCGCGAGTTGAATAATATTAACGTTTTTTTTAAAAGCACATATTGAGAACAGTAAAGAAACAATGCAGGTTTAACTAAATGTAAGCCAAAAAACTTTTCTTAAACAAAAAAGATAAAAATTATATTAAAACACTTTCAAAAATGGAGAAAGTGATCAATCTAGGACTAAGGGAGATAAGGTCATTAACATCACATACTACGCAGACGACGCAACAATAGTGGCGGTGGCGACATTTTCATTTTTTATTTATTCATACAAATATATTATGTATTACGTAAAAATAATGACGTATGCCTAACTCTGTGAGGCCAATATCCCTGCATTGAGTTGGGATACAACATAATGGGAAGTGGAAGCATTCATATTTTTGAAGATTATTACACAAACATAAATTTTAATAAACATCTGGATAACACGCACAAAAGTATATAAATCTATGCAATGTCTCGTAGCAGTCTCCTGCAACGGTCTCTTTCCTTAGACAAAATTCAATCTTGTAGACTTCTCTTGAAAATAGCTTTCGTTTCGAAAAACTTTACATATTCATCATTGAATACTTTTTCGTCCGTAAACATTTAATATCACCTCTCCGGGATTTGAACTCGGGACCTAAAGTACGCTGGACAAACGCGCAAACACCTATCACTGCACTAAGAGGTCGAAATATCTCCGCTGTACTTTTAAAGATTTTTATTGCGAGTATCCATCGATTTAAAATTGCTTATCCGGGAATTCGTTTCATCCATCCCCCGGACGAGGACATAGAAGTGCTGATATAAGCAAACAAAAACATTTATTCGGAAATAGTTTGAATTGTATAATTTTACGTATTTAATGTTTTGTGATATAAATAAAGAGTTCAGTTAGTAGCCAAACATGTAACTGGAATTGTTCATTTGGGTACACTTAAATTTGTATTCATGAATATTAAAACTGACATAAAAGTATAATAGTTCCGGTTTACTTTCCAACTTCTTAAGATAAAATAAATACGGAAAATTAAAAATATGACAGACGACAGGAAGGGAAATTGCGTGCGAGGAAAAGTTTCTACTTCGTGCTTTGTTATCGTGATCGTAATGGAGGAAAAACACATAACGAGGGATTTTTAAATTCAGTTTTTTGTCACGTGAAGTTGCGTTTCAGATATCGGCCGTTAAACGATGTTAAGGGAGTTTCGGGAGCCAAATTAGGGACTAAATTATTTATTACAAAACATTATTTAATATTTAACAGTGGCATTTTCTTCCCTAAACCGATTCAAGCTGAATTATCGACGATTGTAGATAAAGAAACATGAAATTGTATTTGTACTATCGAATTCAACAGTAAATAGCGTCGGACGTAATTTGAATGCATGTTATTATTTTACAGTATTTTTATTATGTCCAATTCTTTGTCGAAAATTATTGGTTTTAGCATTCCTCGGATTTTATCGAAATTGACTAGTATTTAAGAGAGATGGATAACCTTTTAATGAGAACAACTGACTGCTTAACAATTATCCGCTATTAAAAAAAAGTTAAATCAACAATATTTTTTCTAAAGCATTTACACAATAATCTTAAAATTAAAGTCTTGCTGAATTGTAAGCATACAAGTCGTCAGCGGGTTCTTATAAATTGCTTCCATTGTTTCATACTTAACCTACATTAACAAACATTTTATTTGAAAAAGCATTGCATATTATACCAAATTTTTTATTTTTTTATATTGTATAAAATTAAAACTTTCATTAAAACAAAATACATTTTTCATTATCTATAATTTGAGCGTACGTCTTGCTGCCGTATTTAACCCTCTATCTTACAATTTAGTAACATGTTCGCTATTTTAAGTATACCGTATAGCAGTGTTCTTTTGCCATTTTTATTGAAATATCTAGGAAAAGCTAGCCCTTTAACACTGGTAAACGTGGTGTTGTAATCATGAACCAATTTGTGTTTATATTCGGAGTGCGGCGTACGCTGACAAATTAACTAATAGCAAAAAAAGAGCTCTAACTGATAATTTATTTACAAATTAAAATAAACAATTTTATCATTTTCTTGATACTGTCACTATGCCATCTGTACCTAAAACTAAATTCATATCAAGTCATTTTCCCAAATGGTTTAAAACATAAAATGCTTGCCCATAATAATTTTTACCAAACAGCTCTCTAAAACCTGTTACCAAGATTATACAATCTTTAAATTTACTCGTAGGAGTAAATTTGAAGTCAAAGTTGCATCTAAACCTCAACAAATTTTTTAATTTTCCAAGATTCTCAACATCAGGGAATTCGAACCCCGTTAACTATGTATTACAATCGTAGAATGGCAACTGTGCCACAGGACGCTGTAAATTTATTTGCTGACTATAATTATCATCATTCCACGTCCGCTTTCTAGGTGGAATTGTGTCTACGAAGATCCTCAAGGCATCTCTGTCGGCTGCCAGCTTCTGTGCGTCCTCCCACGTCATGTTTGCGTCCCGTAGTTCTGACATGAACTGCTAAAGAACAGTGAGCAGTTATCGTCCAAGGGTGGTATTTTAAACGCAAAAGCGCGCGTAGAAAACGCAATTTTAACCCGTATTTACGTACTAAATACACGCTCACAGAGCGATATCTTCGCGCGCAATTCCATTCAGAATATCAGCTCAGGACGTTGAGAACTTGATGCCTTGTAAAGTAGGTAAGCGTGGTCAATGCTCTCAGGAGGCATCGGCAGTGGCCCAATAAACCGTATCACCTCCGCTTGGTAGCAGTTGTCATCGGAGTTTTCTCCGTCCGTTCTCTTATTACTTCATTTCTTGCAAAGTCAAACAGCCGCATTTTTTTTTCTGAGACACCTATTCTCAAAGCTCTCAAATTTTGCTGTTTTGGGCCCTAGTGAGGTGCCACTATTCGCATCCGTAGAGAAAAATAGGTGTTATGTGGGCGTTATATATTATAAAACTATAAACCAGTCTAAATATAACAGTTTTCTTACAGTACAAAAATATGTGTATTTCGGTACTGAATTGGAATAAAAATTTTCCGTATACATTCGTGTAAATAAATAATATGATTATCTTATGTCATGATGTATGAAGATGGATTGCCCATGCGAAGTCAGTCGACTTTTATCATTGTCTTTCCCCCACATCTTCAACAACACGCTGACACGGAATCTATCCGAATTTCCTTGTTTTATTATCTTGGATCGAACTTCAAATAAATAACCGTATACGCACAAATTTCTTTCTAACATCACACGCATAAATTTACTTTTTTGTATTACCAAATTAGTACAGAATATTATAAAATTAATAAGTGAGTATTTTTAAATTTTTGTCATTGGCCGGTTTACGGCATAAGCCCAGTAAATGCCCAGACTTCCATACTCCATTTTTTAAAATGTTTTCCTTCTCTGTTGCAACAAATTTAAATCTAAATAACTGCCTAAAGAGGAAATCCAGCCTGTCTTCAAACATTTGGACATACGCAAAACATTGTCTAGTAGGTATTTACTGGATTTTCCCTCATTATTCAATCGCTCTTGTTTAATTTATTCATCTTATTGTACAAACATAAATGTATACAATGACTTATAATGAAAATACCTTTTAATTGCTTACCACGTTTTTTATCATTTTTTGGTTTTTTCTACATTTAATTATGTGAAGATGTTCATTAAACCATATATTTAACATGTAGTTTTTATTCTCTGTATATATATCTGTATTTTTTGCTCTTCTGTTCTCTTCTCTGCAATATTACATGTATTTATGTTTTATGTATACATATACATTTTTTGCCAAGATGTTAACATGTTTTTTATTTTTCTTTTTAATAATAAATTTTTATTTCGTACTGTTTCTTTTTATTTATGTTTTAAATAAAAACATTAAATTTGTGATATTTTAAAATATTATGTATATAATTATGACTTTTTATTTCTTTCACTTTACATTCATACTAAAATTATTTTTTGAACCACAACGGAGGCCAAATTAAAGTAGTAAATTATGGCACAGAGTTCCCACGTTCCCAGGCTTGAGTAAAATCACTTATTTTTTTTACGAGTTCTCACCAGGAATCGAACCTGGAACTTTCCGCGAGTGAGTCAAGTATTTTAACCACTCCAGGGCTGGTATTCCAATCGAAATTATAGCGCGGTATAGCGCGTTTTTACGTACTAAATACGCATTATAGCGCGCTGTAAACGCGTTCGGAATACCAGCCCAGAAGCCACATTTTTATATTTTATAAAATAAAATTTCGACTGTATATGTGTGTACGAGTATCTAAAACATCACAAAACCTACAGCGTTTAAATAAATAAATAAAAATTAAAACAATAAACTAAAGTTACTTATAACAAACAAAGTTAATGTATACAGCTCCCTAGGGAATTGAATTCAGTCCCTGTCTACAAAAATTTGGACAAACTCAAAATATCGTTGATAAATCCACCTGATCCATGAAGAAGTACAGAAATTGAAAAAACAAGATTTTCAGGCGTTGCCTAGTATGTAGGTGAAATAATTAAAGTATATGAATCTCTTCCGCATAAATAAAGTTTTCAGCTCTTCAACTTCACAAACATCAACAAATAAAATAATTGAAGGGATAAAGATGTTTAAATATGGGCAGAATGGTTAATGTTTCGCAGTGTGCAAAGTGGCCACTCAAACCAGCCAATGACAAGTCATAAGCCCCGTAGATGCCTAGACTTCTATATCACCTTCGCTCAAATGTTTTTCATCTCGGTTGTAATATGTTAATAAAGTTACTTTGACCTTCTGACTAGGGTTAGTAACCCTTTTCTAAGACAGTAAAAAACTTTTTTTTATATTTTCCTAGAACCTAATACACATTTAACAAAATTTTATAAATAGTTTAAAATGTTGTAAAATAATAAAAAAACTTTAAAAAATAAGAAACACTTCAAACTAGAACATGGGTTGGCCATCTATCAGCTATCATCACCCTTTTGGACTCTGCGCGACCAATTTCACTAAGGAAGAGTCATTAATCTCTTTGGCTCGAGGCTCTAACAGTATTTCCAGGATTCTGCTTTTTTACTATGTATTTTTGTTCGATGTAAGAGTATTTTTATATTACAATAGCATGAACTCTAACCGGTTTCGGAAACGAGTTGTGTTTATAAAACCGGTTGGAACTAAATAAATATTTTTTAGCTCGGTAAAAAAATTCAAAAAAACACATTTGATTATCAGGTAGAAAATAGGAATTTTCTATCTCATTTTCTTTCAAACGTCAGTTCGTAGTCTTTTTATTGAAAAGTGTTCGTATTTTAACGATAGTTAACGTTGTATACATAGAATTAAAAATAGTCCAAAAGGAGCGTAGAATCATATTTGAATACATCGGACTGTGTCTAATAATTCCCCCACTTAGACACACTTTCGCCGCGCGCATACTTGAAGTCACCACAAATGTAAGGTAAAAAAAAAACAATCTGTTAATTTCTCTAAAATTTTATTTTGCAAGCGGAAACATTGTTTGACACAACAGATTAGATAAATAAAGGGTCATTTAATAAGAGTAATTGAATTTATGAACTTTGAACTTAAAATATAAAACAATTTTTACTCGACAAAAAACTGATATGTTTGTCTCATACTAAATATTATTTGATGTTTTAAAGATCATGTCGTTCCAATGTCCCCCACAGCGTTGTTTAATCCGAGGTCTAATTTTCATTAGTTCTTTTATTAAATGAGCAAAGTAGGGTTAAAAAAAATCTACCCTGGCAACACTAACAAAATTTCCATTTTGTTTCTTCGACAATCTGACAGGTGGAAAAATAATAATTCATTCAGTAATTCATTTGCCACTTAAACATTCGTTTGTTAATTACACATGAAATGTGATGCCATCCTGTTTCTTTAAGATCCTAACAGTATTTTTACACTTTAAAAGAACACAACACGGCATAGTTGAATTCAAATCAGGAGTTGCGTACTGAGCGACGTCTACAAAGAAACTAATGGGGCAAAACGTAAACCTACTCATTTATGAGTAGTTGAGTCGCCTTCTGTTTGATGTGCGTATGCGGTTTCTGGACTATTCTTAATTCTATGGTTGTATAATTATTTTATAACAGCGGTTATACGGTAATCAAAAAAGTATTTTTATTTGTGGATAAAAAAACATTGTTTTGAAGTAGACGAATCATTATATTATGTTCATTTCAACAAGATCATATACCCTTTTTATATTACATATTTATAGGTATATATTTATTATACGTCAGTGGGTATACCATCATATTCCTATAAATGCAACCCCATATTTCTGTTCTAGAAATAGCCCCATACTCTTACATCAATCATTTTTTGACGAATAAAGATGCACGCTGACATTTAGAAACGTTTGTTTCGTCTGTAGGGTAGAATGTCCTGTAGTAGAGCGAGAAGTAAATAATAGATCGACTTTGATGTTGCATTTCCGCAACTAATTGTTATACAAGGAATGTGTGTATCCTGTGCACTAATGTAATATATATTTTATTGGGATAATGGAAAAGTTCTGTTGGATAGAGTCAAATCTAAATCTGTATGTTTGAGGATGAAATAGGGTAGTCCATTTTTTGGCGTTTTGAACTTAAAAATGCAGAAATTATGGCAATAAGCTATTTTATACGCGAATAAAACACCGAAGTCGACTTTCGTTGTAAAAAGTTTTTATTAAGTTGATTTAAAATCTGAGGTCCATATTGTTTAGTAGTAGGGCCAGATATGCTTTTTAAATATTTATTATTATTTTCAAAATAATCATTATTTTACATTAAAATATTTTTATATATTGAATCTCATTAGTTTCAAAAGTTATGATGTTTGGAAAATCCCACAATCACAAAATCTTGTTTTCTGAACATGTAATTTCTCCAAAAATATTTAATGATTTATTGCCAATAAAATACTGAAAATGTTAAACAAAATTTAAATTAAAAATAACTGCACATATAAATAGTGTAGCGAGAGATTTTTTCGAAAAATATATCTAGATTAATAACGTAGTATTTTATATAATTGGTACACATATTATTTATGTTTTTATGTATTTCATTTCTTTATTATTATTTTTTTTTTTTTCTATATATTTCCAGTTTGTACATTTTGCGGCTTTTATGCAATAATTGCGTACAACTTGAGAGAATTATAATTTAAACAAAAAAATAATTGAACATCTTAAACAGAATTTGATTAAATTTCTTGCAAGACATTAAAAAATATTGCATAATTCAGATAACGGTAAGTTTAAATACATAGTTAGTAAAAATTTTAAAGACCGATCCCACAATTGAGTTTTTGCACATACGCTCTTATTGCGCCCATGCCCTAAATTGTTCTTAATATTTGGTTATTAAAATAATGCACAAAAAGTAGAATTAACAAAATTATGTTATGTGAAATTACGGGTGAAAATGTCTGTCAAAGCCGAAGCGGCATTTTATTTATTGTTTCTCTCGCGATATTGATGTAAATAGGAATAAAACATTTTGAGTTAATAGATTCCCTCAAGTGGTACAAAGTACGTTATGTTTAGTTTATTTTAACCAGAACGTCTGTAACACCTCGTCTCTGTCCTGGACAATTATCGCTCATCGCATTCACAGAAACTCCGACAAGACATTTCTGTCTCCATACATCGCTTAGGATCCTCACTGACAAATTATTGTGTAGCCGGTTGGCTATTTTTAAACTTAACTCATTCTTAATCCCAGTTGATTTCGTGGTACAAATAACGTAAAACAGAATATTATTAGCTTTGTGATGGATTAAAAAATGTTTTAAATACTTATTACTATAAGCTGTGTAATTTAAGTTTCAAATTAAGGTTAAAATCTTGAACTATTTTCCGGTTTTTAAATGGTCACGGTACGGCTGGGTGTGTGTTTAAAATGACATGTTTATAAAATTCATATCTTATAATAATGATTTTAGAGTACCTGCTGTCAATACTAGGAGTACTTTATTGTTTCATTGCTCCAGTACTTCTTCCAACCAACAAAACAATTCATTGATACCGAGACTGCATAGGTTAGGTAACACTTATGGAACGGCTGCAGACATTCTGTACAAATCTTATAAGTCCACAATATCAAGTTTATTTGTAGCTGCTCGTCAAACAATTATTGACAATTCAATTTCATAAATTAAAAAAAAACTTACTTGTTTATTTTTATTACCTTATACTTGTTTTTTATTTTATACTATTATATCAAATTGCGTTGTAGTATTGGCAAATACGCATTTCATAGATACATATTTTTATTTCTTATTTTTTCGTGATATGCTCGCTTGTTTATTAATTTAACTTAAAAATGTCTTTCTTGCTTACCGCAACACTTTCTTTAATGTTTGCTTTAGAGAATTTATGTCATAAGCTTATATCTTTGCATTTTTTGTTTATATGCTTACTGTTTTTTCTTGCATACCTTTGTTATTATTGTTTTTTTTTTTACTTTGTAAAACTTTTTATCATATCCTTTTTAACTAATTTCACAATTTTTTTATGTATATTCTGTTTATTATTTAGTATGTTAGCATGTATTTCATTTTTATTTTTTCTAAATGCCTTTTGGGCGTTAATGAACAAAATAAATAAATTAAATAAATAAATAAATAATTAAATATCTTAATGGCAGCATATGGCAGGCAATAATTAATAATAAAAATATTTCCATTGTAATTATGATTACCTTTATTTATTTACTGGTTGGTTTTAGTTTCACATGTTTTTTCTAACAAACATATTTACAAATTTTTAAAAAAACACACAAAAATCCGTACAATAGTAACAATGACGATAGAATCGTTTAAAAGGCATATTTTGGGTATTCACAACATTTTGGTACTTACAAAACATTATTTAAACCTTCTATTGCTTTCAAAAATTGTAAATTTTAATTTACAAATATTGTTTGTTTTTAAACACGAGTAAATTTTTGTATTTTTATTTTTTAAATTAAAATACTTAACTTCAATAGATGGCGCTCCAACTCGCTTGTGGATGGTTTCTCAATTCGTAACATATATACAAAAATCAAAAATGTTACCTGTGTGGATATTCGCTAATAAGCGGAATGGGGAATGTTGTAGTACCTACTTAAAGTGGCCACTTAACCCAGCCAATGACAGGTTATAAGCCCTGTAAACG
Source organism: Micrasema longulum (assembly GCF_059751315.1). Classification (NCBI taxonomy): domain Eukaryota; kingdom Metazoa; phylum Arthropoda; class Insecta; order Trichoptera; family Brachycentridae; genus Micrasema; species Micrasema longulum. The sequence goes on along the minus strand of NW_028277439.1, from coordinate 869,661 downwards.
CTCGAATATCCATAATCCTGAATTTGAAAAAATTCTACGTCATCTCTGTAGGGATATAAATAAAAATATATACCTACTCCCCCTTGGGAGAAAATCCAGATTTGTACAAGTACACGTACCAAAAATAATGTTGACTAGTAAAATTTACTAAAAAATAAATTTACACAATACGAAGAACTCAACTGGATGCAAGTTTGTATGATTCGTTTATATGGCACTTGGATGGTTTGTCCAGATTGAAAAAGACCGATTTAAATAACTCTCTAGTAATGATTTTTAGCACTTAGTAAAACGATGTGTTGTTAATGGCTGTTTTCGGAAGCAATGATAGAAATGAGTTTTATTGTAATTCGGAATGTTCCATTTGACGATTTTAACACATTTGAGAGATAAAACATGGCGATGTAGAGTAAATTTATGGCTCTAGTGAAAATTTATAAACACTTTACATGTTCTGATGGATCAGATTTTGAAAATACGTGTCAAACGAATGAAAATATTATAACCTACTTTAAAAACTCGCGTAGCGTTGATTTTAATTTAAATGTTTATTTTAATAGATTCTACAAAACCTTACAATTCTAATCAGTGCTGAAATTTGATTGCTAATAAGGATTTAAAGCAAACTCATTTTCGTTTGATTCCATATATTGGTACATGTTTTAGTTTTTAATATAAATACGTGGGCACATATTTATATATAAATAGGTTCAATAAAAACTTTTTTTTGTCTCAATTTGTTATCAATATATATTTACAGAACTATAATTTTATTGTTTTTCGGACTTCATTCAGAAGAAAAATTGGTCAAAATATTTTTTTTGAACAAATAAAAAAAAGCGTTTTTTCTATGTGGACAGCAAGTCAACGCGTGAACCGATAAACATGCATATTATCTATGTTAGTGGTAATATAAAATGACAATTTGAAAAATAGTACCAACACTGCCAAACTGCCATAGCTAAAATGTTAATTATAAGTACATAATGGAACTAACATAACATTTATCTTCAATATTTTAAAATTCGCCAAGATATCCATAATACGAAATGCGATATTCTAGACATATTTATTATGTGTCAAAATTAACAATTAAAGATATTTTTAAATAAATTATTGTTGTTACTGAATATATATGTTAATATTTCTTTTATCTGTTTCTTTCATCTGATTCTTTTATCCGTCAAAATCTTCAAAGTCCTTTTACTCAGTTTGAATTGAAACATTTTGAATTAGAATTTGGCACTCTAGAACCAGACAAGGAGTGGTGGGGGGGGGAGGGGGTGCGATATGTAAATGAAAATTTTGAAAGTAAGCAAATAAATAAATGGAAAGAATAAATAATATAAAAGCCCCCCAAATTGTTTTTTTCTTATTATAAGTTTAAAAATCTATTCCTCCTAAAAATTGTAGTAAAGTTACTCTATGCATCAAGTCGATTGAAGTTATATTATAGCATAAGTCTATCAAAGTTAATTTGATTTATGTAGGAATTTCGTTGATTATTCATAGTATGTTGACTATAAAGCACCTTTACATTTAATATGATACATATTACGTAATTACATTACATTTTACCTTCCTTCTTCCTAGCTATATAAATGTATCAGCCTATATTAGTGGATATCACTTTGTGCTTAAACACCACCTGCATATTTCCATACATATATTTCCTCAATATGCGAGTAGTCATACTGCTGGAATTTTCTGTTTGCTTTCGTAGCATCAAAAGGTTCTACAGGTTGAATTATTTGCCCAGAGCGAAATGGAGGTATGTACATACAAAGGTCCCATGTGGATCTTCCCTCGATATTGTGCCTACAAAATACGTATATTTTATGCTTAAGGGTGATATATATTTAAACATACATTGTGCGAAAATTCTCATATGACAGAAAAAAGAAATATTGCTTTTTTTACAAATTAACTTTTGTGATAACCCGTATTTTTTTTAAGTTATGTTATTCAATTTGTGATTGTCGTAAATATATATACGATATATAAAAATGTTTTTTTACTAAATGTTCACGTATCTGAAGAACAATGGTACTATAAAGTTCAAAACTAGTATTACAATGCTTAAAAGTAGTAATTAGTGTAATCATGTCTAAAAATCACGTCTCTTGGCTTATGACAATTGCTTCGGTATACGAAATAAATTCTAATTGTGGCTTTTGTCATAAATTATTCTCGCAGTGGAGTTTTTTCTTACGCATTTTCAAATATTTTGTTTTTTTTTCAAAGTTTATTCAAATCACTATAGAAAATTAATGCCAATCTGTTATGGTTTTCATAAGCCTGTTGAATGGCTTTAAAAAAAGAAGTAAAAGAGTCTGTAAAAACTGGTAGTAACAGGGATAGTTAAGGGTAAGCAAGCAAGAGGATGGTCTTCTTCAGACCGACTATCCAAATAAACAAACAACGGGGTCCTAACAAAAAACCTTGCCTTCTACTTGACTCAGAACCGGAAGTACGCCTACTGCCTAATATCCAGGATACTACAATGCTCAGCATTGAGCAAGACGACGAAGACAAATTGCTTTCAAAGTAGATCTGTATTTTATGACGATTTTTTTCCTAAATAAAATGCCCTCCAAGCCACAAATTGAGGCAACCGTTTTTAAAGAATTTAAATTGTAAACAGTTTGGATCTAACACCTCGAACATACATTCGCTTAAAGCTTCGAGGGTTGTTGGCAGTGATCCATTTAGGGGTTAGGAGATCTCACAGTTTCCGAACCACTGGTTGTACAAGTATTACAAAGTACAAAGCTCGAAAGTTACATTTTACCCCAAAAACTTGTAAACTGTTAATGGAACCCCTTTTATTGAAATAAGTGGGTTCACTTAATACCATTATGAGAATTTTGACTTTAAAATATAACGCTTCGTATAATATGTAAAAGGCTTACTTGGTATTAATCCTTATTTTCAAATTAAAAAAAAGTACTAAACGATACTTATTTTTAGTCAAGCTATTTTTAGACTATTATCATTTTTTTCCCATTGAAAAATTATCCAAATTAATAGATATTGTTTCATCAGAAATTAAAAATCTGATAATCTTTATAAACTCCCTAAGGGGTTGAATAAAGTACAAAGACAAAGACACATTCTAAAGTTAAAACCGAATTGTAGTCCCGTGGTTGTGCTGTTGATTCACGAATCAAATATCTAATGTTTAAATCCTACTCTACCACAACGCGATTCCCGTTTTCTTAGCATAAGTTTATTTATCTAAACACATTATATACATATACAGTTTACATACATATGCATAAGGGCGGGCATATTGCCTTAAGGTAATTACTTCCTACCTACTCAAACCGCTCAATTTGAGAAAATTAGTGGTATATGAACATATTGTAGGTATATTCTAAAAAAAATCATTGTAAAACGAAACATTGATACATCTATATATATTTAAGAGATAAACATTGACTAAATATCTACACTATACTATAAAGAGGGAGGGGGGGGGGTAAAGATGGAAGAAAAGAGGTAGGAGAAAGGAAAAACTGAAATATTTAGGAAGTGACATTTCATACGTGATTTAAATGTAAATAAAGAAGGGGCGTCATTAATGGATAGATTATTCCATAATCTAGCAGCTATATGAACACTTGCACATACAATGCTTTGTAAAATTTGTCTAAATCTAAACAATTGCCTAGGGAGGAAATCCAGCCTGTCCAAACAGTTGGACATACTCAAAGAATTATTGATTAAACTAACTGGTATAAGAAGAAGTATATTTTATTTTTTTTAATTTTTAGGCGTTGCCAAGTAGGTGAAATGGTTCAGTCGGATGAATCTCACCCATAAGGTTTCAGCTCTTTTAATTCACAAAAGTCATCAGATGATATAGTTAAGGAAATGTGGATGTTAAAACATTGCAGAATGGTGAATGTTACATAGCGTGTAAAGTGGCCACTTAAATCAGACAATGCCATATCATAAGCCCTGTAAATACTTTAACTTCCATGTTCTCTTTTCAAGAATGTTTTCCCTCTGTTGCAACAAATTTAGACCTACGCATATATTTATTTGATTGCTGCCAATCTTAAACAGTGTCATGACTCACTAAAAATATTTTCTTTATGATAATCGAGATTTTCTTTAAAAACGGTATGGCATTTTTGAAGATAATTTTGAATATATATGACACATTGGCATTGCTTTAAAAGGCGAAAAGAAAACAAAAAAACTCAATGAAAAATATATGGTTTTAAGGCGTGTTCATTTAGTTTTTCGGCTTTCTTGGAAATTTTGCTTTTTCAAATTATGACTCTATTTTATCGGATGTGCGATGTCCACCGTGTTGTCACGCTTGTGGAATCACGGTCACTGAATCGTAGGTATGTATGTGTACAATGTGCAAGCATCAAAATGTTATTTATTTATTTTTAAACGCGCCATGACATATTGCCGCCGTTTAGGTGACGGCGCGGCGGTCGGAAGTGAAACTTATTTATATTTTACACGACGAATGGTATTAACCCGCTCGCTCTAAGGTTAGGAGCACTTCGTCACAATTATTTGAGAGAGGTTTGAATACATTGAACCTTGAACGAAATGATAGTTTAGAATGAACAAATCATCCAAGTTACGAGTTTTTCTAAAATACTAATTTTATTTATTCATATTCCTACATTTTTGAACTCGTGTAAAAACAAAATTAAATTTCAATTACTATGAATGTATTATTGTTTTATGTTTATTCTTTATATATCCTATGTTTTTTTTTTCTTTTCATGTACTCGTATTAAAATTATATAAACTCTTGTAAATAAACAACTAAAACAGTGTAAGTCACTCTCCAAGCACAAGAGTTAGTCTCTTTTTTGGAGAGTTACAATGATAAAATTTACTAGATGTGTAAAAGTAGTTATTTATTTATATATTTACACTTTTTATCAAAATACGATTCCATGTTTTCTTTGTCCAGCTAACAAGGATACATTCCCCGTTCCAAGCTAGGCAATTACATTTTAATATATGATAATAGTTAACAAATTAATATAGAGCACAGACAAACAAAATATTAACTTATTCCTATACACATTTTGATACACACATATATATATATATATACACATAAATACACATGTGCATACACTCACACGTACACACATCCATGCGCATACACATGCATACGTTCATAAAAACATAGACAATTTATTTATGCGAAACTTCATGGTTGTCATCTATAAATATATTTTTAAAAAATTATTATTACATTTTATTTTCGACATCCAGTAAGAATCTCCAATCCGTGGCATGCATCAACTTTTCTGACTCCCTTTGACCAATGTTTAGAATTTTATAAAAATTTGTACTTTTTATGAATAAAAAAATAAAAATATATCGCATACATGCATACACATTCATTACTAGAGTATCTATAAAACACAAAATAATTTGAATATCAAAAAGAAGTTTCCTTTGGTTAGGTTAGCTCTTAAAATACTGTGGTAAATAATCCCTTTGCGCGCGGTGATGTAACATCGTGTTAACCACTAGTGAAAGACAGAATATTCTAAACTTTAAACATTGAATAAAAAAAAGGAAACGTACTGTTATACAGTTCCTTTTGCATAATTAATACAAATAAACATATAATTAAGCCCTGTTATAGCAATAAAAATATACTTGAACGGATAGAAATATACAATATAAAGACGTTATGTTCGTGACATTAATCACGATTCGATACGTCAACCCTTCCCTATATCTGATGCAATTGTTAAAACCCGTATAAAAATACAATAAAAAATAACAACAGCGTGCCATAAAAATCACAATTGAAAAATTAGAAAATCAATTATTCTCGAAAATAATCATTTTTCCCCTGCGATTAATAAAAATACAAGATGCACAAGTCAGCGCGTTTGCCAATCATGCAATAGGTCTCGGGTTCAATTTCCGACACGGTTGACACGAAACATTTATTTTAAAAAGTATTTTTAAAATGGATTATTGCACAATCATGGACTAGCACCTGAATCGTAAGACTAATAATCTTACCTTCATGTATTTTAAAAAAATTAAAACTCACTGTGGTTGGTGTACTAATACAGTATCCTATGCAATTTTTTTTGCTGAAGATAACGGCGATGGCTCACATAAAAAATATTAGTAAAATAGTTTAAGATGTAGCCTTTGAATTTAATTTATTTGATGTAACACAATTCGAAATCAACAACTTTTAAAATTAAACACAAAAAAAAATTGAAATTATGAAACTTATAATTTTATCCAATTAATAATGATAAGTACTTATTATAACTTCCTGATACATATATATGAATGTTATTTCATATAATAATTCGTTTTACTTTGGTAATTTTTTTTTTACGAAATTCATTTTCAAGGCATTATTTGAAGAACCAAGTGACCAAAATAAATACGAAGTATTTGTTTATGTCAGTAAAAGTTCAAAAATAGTCCCCCATTCGAGTATGACGTACATAAAACTTGGGTTGTCAGAGATATATAATAACACTATGATGATAGAGGCAGCTGCTAACACCATGATCCCTCATCACACCACTACACCCAGGGGGTGATGATTTGGTACGCTTTTACTGACAGACATAACTAATAATATTCCCCATATTCAATCCACAAAACGAACGTTGCAAAAATCATAATTGCTTTTGATTATTTCAAAAAATACTATTTTTATTATGCTGCCTTCAATTTAGTTTTTTTTTTGTAAATATTAAAAACAAAAGTTTTATTTATATCGATTTATCATATTGATTTATTATTTATGTAAAACTTTCATTTAAGAAATTTAGTATTTTCATCTCTCCGCAAATACGTTTTTATTATTTTCTTTTTAACCTTTTCTTTTCTAATTTTATATTATTTATTTAATTTAGATGTTGGTTTTAATAAGTTTCACGAGCACCCACTATTTTTATTTTTTATAAAGTTTCAAATATATTGGAGTATAGGTTTATTCCTTAATTTAATTTTTTTTTTTTCTCTATTTCTCTACTTTCAAAAAAATATTTATGAATGTTTAGTTTTTTTCTTTCGTTCTTCTTAATACTGTTTTTTTTATTTTTTAAAGCACTAAAAACAAAAAAATATACATCTTCATTATTATGTCTGTACTCTTTTATTTAAATCTTTAAAAAATCTGAGCACCCGATGACAAATCATTATTCAATAGTTTATCGGGACAAATATGTTTTAATACTCAATGTTTTAATTTTTATAATGTAATAATATTGTAAAAACATGTGAATTTTATTGTAACAACAATATTTCGAGTTTGTCCAAATTTTTGTAGACAAGGACTGGATTTAACTCCTTGGGGAGCTGCTTATATTAACATATTACAACAGAGATGAAGAACATTTCAGAGAAGGTAATATCTGCCTATATTTGAACATCTATATTCCTGCAATTCTTTCATCTGTTGATGTTTGTGAAGTTAAAAAGCTGAAACCTTTATTTATGCGGGTGAGATTCATCTAATTGAATTATTTCACCTACATACCTAATCTATATTGAAGGAATATAGATGTTCAATTATAGGCAGAATGGTGAATGTTATACAGTATGTAAAGTGGCCACTTAAACCAGCCAATGACAGGTCATAAGCCCTGTAGATGCCTAGACTTCCATATTACCTTCTCTTAAATGTTCTTCATCTCTGTTGTAACAAGTTGAATTTTATTGAATAAAAACTTTGTATGTTTTTCAAATGCATCATAATTTGTTTAACGTTTTATGGATTTTATAAGTAACTATTCTAACGTATATTAAATCGCAATTTCGACTCTTTTTTATCAAGGTAATAAATCCTAGTGAGAATATTTCTACTGTCATTTTATTGCAAATCTGGAGTATAAAATAATACAATTAATGGATTAATAAATACAATTAAAAAATAAACATCTTTTAACAGTATTTAAATAATTCAAAAATTACAAAACAGTTTTTTAACAACAAACTGTATAAAAAACAATTTACATTAATTAATTACAGTCTAAAATGGTGGTTAGAGGGTGGCACTAATAGTCAAATTAATAAATGGAAGTGTACCAAGTATTTCTAAATTATTATATGTTTTTTTATAAATAATCTTTAAAATAATGACAAAATACAGAAACTAGAAAAAAAAACTTATTTAATAACAATAATCCCACCGGGTTTCGAACCTATTTATGAGGCAATACACTTTGGGGGAGTCATTTATGTACGAACTCTCGTTTTGTTCAAAAATGTCAGTTCTATTTAAAAAACGAGATTAAATCAACGCAATAACACAATACGTATCTTTTCTATTTTTATGAAAATAATTTTAATCTATGTGTTAAGATACATACTACAATTATTTTTACCTTTAAAATGAAATATAGTTCACTACTAGTAAAACGATCATCAGTTTTTACACTAAATAAGTCCGTATTTGGCCGAAGTTCCAGAGTAATCTGTATTGTATCCACCCTTCTCTCGCGACTACTGTCAAACGGTAAACTCAGTGACGCGAGTTGTAATTGTTGATTTCAAAACCTAATTGTGTTTTCAACAGTTGAACGAACCCAGGTCCAAAATGTATAAACTGTCCTCGGTCTAGCGTGAAACGGGGCCAAGACAGTGAAAGGAATAGCTTTTAAAACACTTAGCGACGAATAAAAGCTTCGCTGAGCCTAACTTTGGCGAAACAAAACAAATTTTGGGGAGGTTTAATTTGAATTAGCCGCAAACACGATCGTGATAGAGCAAATGCGAATAGTTTGCTTTTGTCTTTGTGGCTCTGCATTTTACCACAGAGGGAGTACAATTGTGTTAACCTTCGCCCAAATAATGAATCCAGACAAATTGAGGTGCATATTATAAAAACCTTTTCAACTAACTGATACTTAAAGCTTTTATATTGTGTTGTTAAATTTGCGGTAGAGCATTATATTTGTTTGCAGAAGATAAAATGTGGATATGTCGGTCAACCAAAACAGAAATTCAGAATAAATCATTTAGTAGAAATAATGCGCATAATTTAAAAATGAGTGATGACGAATAATTATAGAATATCATTAACCGCTGTTTTTGTAGCAAAAGCACTTTATATAAATATTAAATATTACTCTTTATATTGAGAGTTGTAAGTATTGAGAACATTGTGATAAATTAGTTGAAGTCCTTATTAGTAGTTGATCAACCTTAATCAGAAAAACATCAATTCATAATTTAGAGGTGCAAAGAAAGATATTATTATATTTACATATATAATAAACGAGTTCACGTAAAAATCACTGAATAACCAAAAACATTTTTTATGTATGTTAACCTAATACACTAGTAGAAATTTCTCACTAGTGGGAATTGCATATTCACACTGGCATTTTATTACATAATACGGTATATAGGATCAGTAAATTTTATTTTATTTCAAAATTAATTTAAACTTGATTTTTTTGCAATTTTAGAATAAAATTTTATGAGAAACAACTCTTTGACTGATGGTTTTGAAGCAAATATAATTATTTATCGCTGTAATAAAAAAATATATATATAAAATAAATTCACAGGTTCGAGTTCGTACGAGTATCTGCAAATAATTTAACGTCTGCCACTTTTGATCTCTAAATGTACTAAACGAAACGTTGTCTGACTCAATAAAAACATTACATTAAAACAGATTTTGTTTTAAATTTGACAGGTTAATTTGGACGAGACAGTACTAGACAGGATTTTATTTTAAAATTGTTTATTTACTTGGTTGTCACAAATTTCAATATGTCAGCATGACATTTGGACTGACGCGACGTTAGCGTGAGACATATAAAAAATATGTAAATAGATAGATGAAAAAGTCAACCCCTGTGACATTCATTTCCAACCGTTCGAAAATTAAGCTTTCAAAAGCGATGTCGACTTTACGTTTTGTCTCCCGTTTGTTTGTTACTAACAATGTGCCTTTCTACAATGCCATTTTACTTTGTTCAAATCCGGATCAATTCGTTGAAATGACAGGATTTTATGGGAATTCGAAATGAAATGGTGATGTCATTCTCTCACGTTGAGTAGTACGACAAGTAAACAAAAAAATGGTAATGTAATTAATATTTTTAATAGTGTGACGTTTCCTTGAAAAATTCAAACCCCGTAAATTGGTGTTTTTTTTAAACACGATGTGTGAATTTAAAAAAAAAACGATCGGTTCAGTAAGTATTTACATTCAGTTTAGAATTTCTATGCACAAAAATGTGGAATATGAAAAAGCGTTCTACGTTTTCTGAGATATATTTTCAGTTTATTTTAGTTTATTTAGTTTTAACTTTTTTATTTATAAGTAACTTCACAGCCCTGCGGGGAATAGGATACAAAAATGTTTTCTAACGCGTAGTAAAGATTAGAGCATTAAATTATTTGGCAGTTTCTTGAAAATGTACGAAATAAGTATTAAAAAATATTTGAATTAAAATGAACTACTTTGAACGACGTCACTAGTTCATATGAATCAACTAATGATTAGAGAGTTGTAGAAGATTTCCGGTTTACTCACTGTCAACGGACCAATCGGTAAAACTGACCCAGAACAAGCGGAAAATAGCTTGAGGTGTCTCACTCGGAGTAATTTCAGAAATACAAAACTTTAAAAATCATATGTGGAAAAAAATTCAGTGAAAAAAATTGGTCAAGTTTGACAAGTATTTTCAAAAAGTAAACCACCAGACTTATGAATTATTATGTTAAATAAGAAAATAATGTATTCTTACGCTTTATATGTCTGGATAGAAAACTGACCTATTCTTGAATTGATACATCACGCATTTATATTCACGCTATTCAGCGAGGTAACACAAATGTTAAAAAAATATTTTAATGTGTTTTCTTGTACAATAAATAACGTCATTTGAGGATTTATTATTCTATTTATCTTCCAACCACCGAAATTATTGTTAATTAATTAAAAAAATATTTTAACTGCAAATAGAGAGAGAATTACAATTTTAACGTGTACTTCTTTTAAATATTTACTGCAGAAATAAATTAAAATTAACATGAATTATTCATTAATTGTGGTCTATGTTTAGTTTATGTTTAGCACGTCAAGTTACATTTTAATTGATAAACAGATCGATATTAGTGCCCATTTGACCCTGAACATCACACAATAGAGCGAAGTATCCCGCCTCGGGTAGCCACCCCTGGCAAACAAAATCCTCCAGGGGTTCTTTTCTATTGAATAAATTTCCAGGGAATAAAAATGGGCACAATAGAGCGCACGGCGGCCCTTTGTATGGCTAAGAGCAGGGCTGGATCAGTATTTCCCCGCTACCTACCCACCTGCGCTCTCAGCCCATAGCGCTTAAACTATTTGTATGCGACATGAAAATACTTTTAAACTCCCTGTTTTTTTAGAATTATGTATTTATGAAAATTGTTATTTCTTTAAAAAGGTTTTTTCCAGAGGTATTTTTGAAAAATTATTCAATGGTTGGTAAGAGAAAAACATAATTTTTATATTTAAGCGTTGGGTTGCAGAAATGAGGCAATTTAGCGGGTCGCAAAATGTAAAAATAATAAAAAAAACCTTGCTTTCAGTTTTTACTTTCATTTTAACGTATATTATTTTATGTAGTTTTTATTTTAATAAGTGTGTTAAAAAAACACATTTATTATTTTTAAAAAGGGCTTTGGTAGTTACAAGAAATGAGTAAAAACGTATTGAAGCGACTATGTAGATATTCTTTGAAATATTTAAAAGCTTTCGCTGTCCCGACTTGTCAGAAAATTCCGTGTTAAGTCGGGACTCTTGTATGTATAAATCAGAAACATTCAATAGCATATTAAACAATATACAAAACAATCAAAACAATATACAAAATAATAATAGAAAAATATAAATAATATAAAATTTATAAAATTTATAAAATTTTATAAAGATTCAATAGAAAATTAATAAAAATTAGTAAAATTAAATAAAAATTTAGAATAAAATTTAAATTATGAAAATTAAAAAATAATAAAAAAAAGATAATACGAAAGTTTTTCTGATTTTTTAATTTAAAGAAAAAAATCAAAAACCACAATATTAAATTTGTTGAGCCATTTCAACGAGTAAATAACTCACTGTTAGAAAATGGATATCAAGTTGCGTTACAGGGGAGTTGCTATCAAGAAAAACTAGTCAAGACATTATCAATTCACAAAGTAAGTTGCTTCGCGAAACCGTTTCGAAAAATAACAATTTAAAGCTGAATGAAACAAAACCGTGACCACCACCTTCCCCAGGATCCCATTATTTTTATTTTGTTTGAGGAGTCGCGGTCGCCAGCCAGATCTCCCCTCGAGATAGCAATTATTCAGATTTTCATCCCATGCTTATGACCGCGACTCAATTTATGAAATGGTGACTGTTACTGTAACTGCAACTCCTTTTAAAAACCCCCATCTCTAGAACCTACTATTTGTGTTATGCAATATGACAGGTGGTTTTGACCGTTGCGTAAGGTAACGAATTGCCTACCACCTACTTCGTGAGTGACAGAGCTCATGACCTCGCGCTTGGTAACGAAACTCCTTAGCTTTATACCGCGAGGCGAACAAATTTCACATATTCTTTAATATTGCAAGAAATTCAATTTAAAAAATGTGTACTTGCACCTACAGAGCGCATGTACGGTTTTTTTACAAAGGTTTTTATCCACCTTGAAATTTCAAAATCCATAAAAGTGCAGAAAAAAAACAATCATCATCATTCACCCTTTTCGCATCCACTAGTGCAAAGAGTGCTACATTGATCGACCAAATCCAGCGTATTCTGGTCATCTGTTACAAGAAGGTAATGTGATCAGTCTTCCTCTTTCGTTGTCTGTCTAGGAACAATGAAATATTGTTATTTTAACAACCATTGAAATCAGTATTTCACGTCTACTTTGAAAGAAGTTATCCAGCTCTCCATTGCTGGATAATGGTCCCTTCTTAACGTTTGTATTCGTTTTCTTCGAATCCTGGACCTCAAGAATAGTACGCAAACGCGCCGACCATTTAACGACGAGCCGGACTTACATTCGTTTGATTTTCTTATTCTGGATTTTTACCTAAGAAGGGATATCGAATTGAAAGCACTTTTTTGAGTTTCTGGTTCTATTTAACACACGTAACTCTATTTTTCATCCAGCCTGGACGCAGACAGAAAAAAACGTGGGTGCGAAGGTTTTCACGGTCACTGTTATCAATATTATGTATCTTTTTTGGGTGATACCGTGTATGTTGGATTTGATCCGATGCACTACATATGACAAAAACGAATAGATATGTGCCTACTGCCGGCTGCGACACAGTACAAATTACTAGTACATAAACATAATTATTCTTTCCTACAAAACTAGAAATGTGCCTACTGCTGACTGTGACACGGTACAAATTACTAGTACATAAACACATACATTTATTTATATAACACACACCCTGAAGATGGTTCCTGCAATGGTAGCCGAAACGTCGGATCAAATCCAACATACACGGTATCACCCAAAAAAGATACATAATATAGAAAAAAACGTGTTTAAAATAAATAAATAAGAAAAATAATTAATGATGATTAAACTAACATCAAAAGTTAGATTTTGTGTTTGATTGTTACAAAGTTTGACAAATTTCTTATTCCTAATGCACCCCTGATGAACTTTTATCTACCTGCTTTGTGAAGTTGGAAGCAAAATGCATTGTACAGGACTATTCATGGCGTGTACATGCACGTGTGTTAATTTTGGGTGACACGTGTCCATAGGGGAGTACATTTACGTGAATACCCAACTGGAAAATTGTCAAATTTTTAAGATGATCTTCAGTAAGTCATCGTACTGAGGCGACTGGGAGCTGCAACAATGCGGTGATCAAGAATTATGGAAATTAGCTCTCGAATTAACCTTGTATTGTGTACAGTTTAAATCAAAAATAAAAAATAAAAACCAGAAAATGAGGGTGTTTTTTTGTACTTTTTTATTAATAAGGTTTGTAGTCTTTAAATTTGATTCCTAAACAGATTGAGTAAAAATTATTTTTTTTTCTTTTTGAATTACATATTTTTTGATATTTTTTGATATTTGTTCCGCCAGGGTGCGATTCCCTGAATTACATATTTTTTGATATTTTTAATTTTTTTTTACATATAAAAAAAATGGTTCCGTCAGGGAATCGCATGATTATAAGAAAACAATTTTATTTTAGTATTATTTACTCGTATTTGCAAAAATAAATAAAAAACTAACACCATAATAAAAAAAAACATAAATATTACAAACAAAAGAACGTACATGTGAAAATAATTATTGTAATATTAAAGTTTGTAATGCAGCAGTAATTTTCTACAACCGAAGGGGTGACTACACTACAAAAAACTGATCCCTTGGAGTGGTTTTTGGAACTAGTTACTTCTACTTCTCAAAAACGTCCAAATATGCACCAACATGAGCAACAGAGATATAATAATTATTTTACACCATGACGAATTTGTACCTTAAGGGAGGAAAGGGTTAGCTAAGTTAAATAATTCTTCCGCCAATTTCAATTTTGAATTTAGTCCACCTCGTGGTCTACCATGCAGGAGGTCTCTGGTTCGATTCCCAAAATGGTTGACTTGGAATTTTTTTTTTTAAAAAAAAGGTCAGAAAGTTTAATTTATTGTGTTAGTTCAAATAGTTAGAAAGTTAGTAGCAAAAAAGTATTGAATTAGTAAAATTGTAAAGCGCCTTTGAGGGAATTTTTCGTAAGAATGACGCTGTTTACACCAGCCAAATATATTAATAAATAAATATATTTACATCGAAATATTTAAGGGCACTACATTGGAATACGAAAAACACTGTTTGCCCATTGAAAGTAAAGCGGACAGGGAAATATTGCAGTGTTGAACCACCTTTTAAACTTATTCCACATCGACTCTTCCAGGAATCGAATCCGGGGCCTCAAGCATGGCAGGCACATGTACCTATTACTCCTCCGTGTGCCAACTTATCTCTACTCAATTTCCCTTTTCAAGAATTTTACCTGAGAGTAGCCATCAAGTCTAAAACACTCATCTATAGTTCAGATTATATCGAGCCATAATCGGCAAAACAACGTAAGCGATATTTTTGGCGAATTGCGTTTTTTTAAGGAAAAGTGTTCCTTATTGCCCCCCGCACAAGTGTTTAAAACATCATCGCTCTATAAAATTCCCCTGCCACATTTAAGGATATTTATTTATATTAATTTTATTTATTGAAAGAAAACAACAGCCATTATGACAAAAAAATACAATATTTATAAATAAACCAAAATTTTTCGCCAATTATAGTTTTCTATATATTACTCCGCATCATATCACTCGTAATAAAATAAAATATGTAGCTTTTAGCGTTTAAACCTGTTGACATATTTATTATTTTTAAGCTAAGCAAAACAACGTAACCGATGACAATGTAGGCGGGTACGCTAGCTCGCACCACTGCACTGTCAGAGTTATAGACAACACAGCGTTACCGCCACTATCTTAAAAGCGGTAGGTATTCAAACAATTTAGTTGTCATTTTAGTGTTGGCAGTAACCAACCATTTTAAATCCTTTTTACCGAATTATTTAAAAAAATACATGTGGAACAAAAATTAAAAAAAACCTTCCCCTGCACAATTCACTATTTGTCGCTCACGTTGTTCTGCTGATTCAAGGCTCGATATTTTAGACACAAAACTGTATTCTTAATCTGTCTGGACTGAGACAAAATTTGTAAAATAATTATTTAATCCAGCTTATTATAATAATAATAATATATGTCAGGTAAATTCACAAACTTCTAATCCGCAAAACTATGCTTCATCATATATTTATTTATTTATTTATATTTTATACATATTTAACAAAGTATAAACAATAATAAAAAAACTTATTTTAAATGTTTTTACATTTGAGAATAAATAAAGAAGACTTACTTAATAAACAGATGTAATAAACAAAATATTCAGACTGTTTTAAAAACTAGGTTTATACTCGTATGTACATCTATATTATTTATATTGCAAAACGCACAATGAAAATAACAAAAACCTTACATAAGCTATACACTTGTGGAGCAGTTGATTCAATATTGATTTGGGCGAATGAGACTATCCATTTTACTTCTACCTAGCTCCACTATCCATTTTTTTATAGCCTTTCAAACGTTTTCTCGTTACCAATTGTTTTAATAAATAATGGAAGTAGGTTATAGATTTAAATTGAAAAATACTCAAAATCCCTTAGTCCGAAAGTGGTATTAGTTTGTATTTGTTTAAGTTAACTTTGCGTTGAGGATCTAGTGATTATATTATTTGTATGTGATGTATGGTAATGGTTATGTCTTTCATTTGAGTTAGAGTAGTTTTTGAATCTTTAATACAGTATTCTGTCTGCATTTGTGTAAGTCATAAGAATGTCAAAAACTGTTGAAAAAATACGAATCAAGCATTATTACAGTTTGATTAAAATTTATCAAATACCAAATGATAAAAACATAAATGTTTCTATACCCTTATTTTACGTCACTGAATTTGTAAAGGTAGTAGTATGGATTCCGGGTATTCGATTTGATCAATAGGCATTTTAATCCTACCGCTTGAATTGACAGTTTTTCTAACGAGTGCTTTCATAGCTCCACTAATACTTATCCCTTTTACCGTCTGCCTCCGTAGCCGTATCTAAGTGCATCGACTGAATTGTGGGATAGACAAACACTACATACATGAGTGAACATACCTGAATCTCGCCAATACTGAATCAGGAAACGAATAAAATGTCTTAAGAATAAAGAACAAACTTAAATATAGGTATCTTAGGGAATCCGTTCCTAAAAAAAGGGTTCTACAGTACCTACGTATCAGGCGCGTGCGGTGACTTTTATCAGTAGGGATGCTAAAAAAAATAATCATGATCTTACTTATAGTAGATGTGATCGTAGATATACATACTTACATTATCATAAAACTTACACATCAAACAGTTACGTTGTAATTGTTTACTTATACTTTTATAAAATGTTGAATTTAATAAATCTTAAGCGTGTTATAACAAAATAATTTAAGTAGCTGAAAAGTTTTACTTAAATTTTAAGTAAAATTAAATTAAGTATTGAAAATAATCACTTCAATAAAGTGCGCTTTAGGAATCATATTATACGCTATCTTAGTTAACCATTGAACAAAACCCGAGATAGTCGTTCTTAAATTTGGGCTAAACGCCAATAATTATGCTACTTTAAACTTTATGCTAAAAGTTATTAGGGTCGTTTTTTCTGTGCATTATTTGTATCAAATTGGATGCTTTTATCCTTAACCTAAAGCGCCTGCGCAAAAATTCGGACGTTTACTATAAGAACTAGACGCAACTCGAAAAGAAGAATCCCGCGTTTATAACGAATATTATCAAGGACGAGATACCTAGATATTCAGTACGTACGTTGAAATAGGAAATACGCATACGTAGCTGATCTAGGCATGTACACTAAAAACATTAGTTGAATCGCGGGCACCCAAACTTCTCAGAGACAAACACATATATGTAGATTTCATTTTGTGTTTTTGATGTTTTTTTAGTAAAATACACAGTATTTTCCAATTCTATGGGCGGAACGCGCCTGCTGCATATAACCTATATCCAAACAGTCACCGCATATTTTAAGCAGACATCCACGAAAAGATGCCACAAGAATTCAGGGTTTGAACTCTTTAGGAATACAGTGACATGAGCAAACGAGCATTATGGATATTTCAAGAATTAATTCAAACTTAATTAAATACTTAAATTTATAATGAGATATGTCGATGATGTACTCTGTATCTGTATAAAAATAAAGGAGGCCAATGCTCGATTTGGACTGTAACGCTTTAGAAGAAAAAAAATATTCTGTATCTGGGCTGGTTCAGAACGTCAGTCAACTTCCGTCCTACAATTTATCAATATCTTAAATAAAAAAATACTTTAGAAATTCAAAATGACAATACATGAACTTTTTAAGATTTAACATTGATAAAACTTTTAACAAATTTTAACTTTATACAAAAAATAAAGTATGAAACATGATCAATTTTTCCATGCAATTTTGTGGATACCGATACACCTTAAAAATATTTTTTCAACTTTATAAAATAATATAACTTAAATATATGCGAATTAAAAAAAAAGGTTTTAAGACGAAAAGTATTGTGTATTTTTAGATTACGCTTACATCCTTTTATACATAACAGAAAGCGATCTTTGCTTTTTTGCTTATCTTCAAAATAAATACCTTTAACTTGTCATTCATTCTTTTGAATTAATCTCCTTTCTAAGTGCGTACTTCCTTTCCATTGTGGAAACGATCCCCACGATATTTGTACGGGACTTCAATTGAGTCGTCTAAACTCTAAACGATTCTATACAAAAAATATTTTTAAAAGTACGCCCGCGAGTGATTCGTAATTGGCTGTATTTTTATTCGATTTATTTTTATTGTTAAACTGACAAATAATATAATAGGTAGGTACAGTGAAATGAATAGTTCTGGTCGTTTACGTAACATTTAAGTAAAATGCTTAGTTTTGTTATTTTTTTACTCAAGTTTCATCATCATTATTCCCATTTTCCAATAGTGCATAAGGCACTGCATTGGTTAACCAAATGCAGCTATCTGTGGGGTAAGGTGGTCAGTCCCACACTTCAGATGCCAATACAGGAACAAAGAAAAAGCAGTTATACTTTTAGAATCAATATTTCACGCCCATCCTGCTAAAAATCGAACCAAGCACCTCAAAAATAGTAGACGCCAACAACTACGCTACTAAGTGGATTATCTCTACTCGATTCCGTTTTTCAGAATTTTTAAGTGTACGTAGTTGTCGAGTCGATAACACTCGTCCGCGGCTCTGGTTTTATACACATAACTGCAGTCTTCATCTGACTAAACATACCCAAGCTTTTGTATCTACATACTTTTTTGCATTATGAAAAAAAATACATCACTGCATTATAAGTTAATTGAAAAAGCTTCTTTTCAAGTGAGTATAATTAAAAATATGCTTCTTCAGAATTAAAACCTCGAGTAGATAATACACTTTCTACGTTCAGTTTCTAAGCATTTTGTCTACCTCTAGCCACCTCTTTACAAGATTTTCCTTAAAAAATAATATTAGCTACTCGTTAATGATGACTTTCAACAAGCACCCTGTTATTTTCTTGTTAATTAACTCCAAAGTAAAAGCGGCCCAGCATCATCTTCCGTCACTTTCAGCTGTCAGGAGCCGCCTTGCTTCTCATAGGAAGGAAATTTTAATTAAAACACGAATGGATATTTACACTGAACTAGTACGATAATTATTGTTGGAATTAACGGATAAATCGCTTTGAGTACCTAGGCAGAGCGTCAAATGGCAGAAACGTAATGCTCAAAATAAATCTTAAACGACGAGCTATGTCATCATTTTAACAAAATTCCATCAAAATAACAACCACAAACATTAAAGTCAACCATATTAATAATTCATTTTTTAAAAAAACCTTGTTTTATCCTTTTTTCCTTCCCACAATAATTTTCTTATCTTTTTTGTTGATACAAATAAAACCAAATTTTTAAGTGTACTCTGCATAATTTTTATAACATACAGCAATATTATTATTTTACATTATAAAATATCATGTATTAAAAAAAAAAATTGTCCCAAAAAACTATAAACTAATAATTTGACATGAAGTGGTCAGACATTAGTGTAATTAATATATCTGTGGTGTAAATATTTTTTTAATTAAGTAGTTCAGCTACAAATAAAACTACAACCAAAACAAGATGAATTTGTTTAAAAAAAGAATAGAGGAAAAAATAAAATAAAATCAATGAATAAACACATACATTGATTATGGTTTTAATAAAAAATTTAATCTAAAATATATAAAACATTTATGTACATATCTATTAAATTTGAAAGTTTAAGCTTAGATTAACTATATAAATAAAAACGATAGGTAAAAAAAACATGTTAAAAAAAAGACATTTAATATATTTAATTATTTTTATTAAAAATGCCTGTAGTATGATAACTTTATTTAGTTTTAGGTAAACAAAAAACATTTTGTATTTTAATGCAAAACATTACTTCAATTTCAAATGTATATTATCTATAACAAATTAAAACAGGGTTGGATAACATTTTAGAGAGAGAAATATGTAAGTCTAGGCATTTACCGGGCTTATGACCTGTCATTGGCACTTTACACTCTGCACTCTGCTTTTAAGATGAATATTTTTTTTCGTTATTGGATGAATAAAAACAAAAACTGTACTTCCTTAAAAAAAGCCTACTCCTTGAGTGGTCGTGTAAATCATTTGTATAAATCCGTACCAAGTGATGACAAAATAAATTGTTTAACTAAGATTTTAGTGAAATAAAAATCTATATTTTTCATAAACTCAATTTCCTAAGCTTTTTTGGGTCATTATACTAAGAACATAGAGCTACTTAAGATATCTATCAAGTATTTTATTATTTTTCTTGATACGAGTTGTCTCCCAATTAAATAGTTATTTGTTCCACCACAGTTGTAATATTTAAAAATGAATAATAAAAAAATAGATAATCAGTTTTTTTTAATACACAAGATGCACCGTTGTATTTGTTATTTATTTATTTATACTTATATCACAAAAATAATCATATAAGAGTATTTATTATTATATTTTGAATTTTAAAAAGGACTTAAATTCTACAATCGTTATTCGTAGCGAGTTGATAAACTCTCCCTAAGCCATGTTCGCTAATTGCACATGTGTTCATAGTTGGGACTATACAGAATCTTTCAACTTGAACAATACGAAAAACAATGGGCATTGTGGAAAACAGAACAAATAATAATTTTATTGTAGGCATTGTTCATATTTTATGTATGTCATGCTCCGACTTATAAAACCAAGGATTGACGAGGAGGACAAATCCGATTAGGGTAACGTAGATAGATCCCCCTGATAAATGGAATATTTATAGAAATATCATCAGTCCATATCTCAACAAAGATAAAGAAAATATTGAGGAATTTGGAAATCTAGGTATTTACGTGTTTGTCCTGCAAACATATGGTCTCCTATTCGTTTGTGGACAAGATTGAAATGTGTGAATTATTTTTTTACAAATATATAAAAAGTATTTTACACCACAAAGTTTAAAGTCCCTAGAATAGCTCCTGAAGCGTAAAGCTGATTTTTTAATTTATAACTATTCATTGAAAACTGAAATTTAGGGGACAGGTTTGGCAAAAGATTAATTATTATTATGAAAAAATAGGTATAAGAGACCCCGAAATGCTAAAAAAGACAGATATTATTTAAACACTTTAATCAAAAAGCTTTCCTTCTTGATTTTTTCGCAAAAACTTCAAAATCGTTACTTAATCCATGCTCTTTCCTCTTTTAGATACCTTGCGATGTATGTACCAATAATATTTCTCGTAAATAATGGAATAGAGATTTTTTTATATTAATTTGAAAAATATATATTTATTGAAACCAACTCAAGCTTACAAATTTATACAGCTGATTCAAAATAGCAAAACTACATTGAAGAAATAAAAAAAACAATAAGTCTTAGAACAGGTTGTACCTAAAAACTTTAAAATTAATTATGTATAATATATTCATTAAAAATTGCAAAATAATAATAAAGTTTCAACAAATAACTACACCTATTGCGTTTTATTCTAACGGTCATTTTCAACGAGTTGTAAATAGCTGATTTTTTTAGAAATTTGGAATAAAGTTTAGTAATTCAAAGTTGACTGGGGTTCGAACCTCAAACCTTAATCAGTGAGTCCGCGACCCGCTTCAAAACAAATATTCATTTTGTACAAAAAAAAATAGCAATAGTTTACAAATTGTGTAATGTCCATAAAGCGCAATTTTCGCATGTTTTTACAAAAATATTTTTAAAGGTCTATCATACTCACAATTATGATTATAATCTAATCAAAGATGTGCATTTACTAATGAACGTCGCTACTGACCTCCAATATTAAAAAAAAATTACTGTCCAAATATTTAAGACTGTGACGGCTTCCTCTCCTCTCAGTTTTGTTTCGCATATTCCATGGATATCCCATTTAATATCTTTTAATTTCATGTTCGATATTGCCGGTAAAACGTGGATGATGAAAGCGGGTGATAGAAAGGAATGGAGACGTTTGAGACGACGACTCCTTTATTTAGCCGCGGAGAGAATAAGGCTGAAGAAGAAGAAGAAGAAGATTTTAGATTGTACACGAGTACTGGATATTTAACTTTACTGATTTTATCTATAACTTTCAAACAGTAAAATTGCCATGTCCGATAAATCCTTAACCCACATTTTAAACTATTAAAGAACCTCTTCAGATTACTGTTAAATGCCTTATTTTCCTTAGCTTGAAACTTAATGGGATAAAATGGTAAAGTAAACAAGGGTAGCATCCCTTCTAGTTTGGTATTATTCAACTACAGGGGTTATTTAATTTTCTTGAGCCCCTCAACAGAAAAAATAAAATAAATTGGATCAAGTTGAGTTCACGTAAGTCAGGCAGTGTTTATATAAATAGAAATAATTTTCAAAGATAACTTTCAGAATTAAATTATAACACATTTTTTCAATCGAATTATGATACTACCAAAAACAATTTAAATATTTCAAATGTTATTATATAAATTTTATTTATGTGCGGCTAAAAAAACCTTTATTAAACTATATAACAATATTTATAATCACAGCGGTGAATAAACGATAACACAGTACTAAGTATATTATTTCAAGGAATAATAAAAACTAAGTAACAAATCAAATAAAAAAACACAAAAAATGTACAAATTTGAAAGCAACAAAATTAAACATATTATCAGTACAAAATGAAATCTGTAAAAGAAAATAATATCTTAAGTTAGAAAATATGTGTTTTCAAGAAATGTTGAAAATGAAAAAAATTAATAGCATTTAACCAAAAGATTTTTTTTTTTTCGCAACAATGACTGAAAAATATTGTTAGCCGAAAGCAAAATTGTAAAATAATAAACAGTTAATAAAATAACGTTGAAAATATAGAATAAAAATTTCGCTGCAAAATAAAACAGTTCACTCAGGATAGAACACGGTTCTTTTAATTAGCGTGCAGATGATTTTCTACTAAGTTGCAGGAATTACATATATTTTTAATCATATTTTGCCCTGAAACAGTCATCAGGTACCTATTAAATAGAACTGTAAAAAAACTTTTATAATAGTTGTACAAAAAACAAATTAACAGGATATGAATTCGGAAAATATTGAACAGCACACCATTTTTATATTGATTGAATTTTTTTTTTCTCAAGACGTCTTAAAATAATACATTAATAACTAATATCTACAAATCAACATTAAAAAAAACTACAAATTTTACTAAATTGCTGCCACCGTGAAAGTGTAAAGTATTATGTATTGTTTATATAAGTATAATAAATTAAAAGCAAAAAATGTTTACTATTATTTCACATCTGGGAATAAACTTTGTGCTTATGGATATCTCTCTCAGTCCGAAAGAGATATCCACAAAGACACGAAATACAGCCAAGTTAGACGTGTCTCATAGTAATAATGTAAGAATGGTTCGTACTTTGAACTGAATAAAATATACAATATACAATATTATTCCTCTCTTGTAAGACCGGTGTATTCTCGAGAGGTTACAGTGAATCTTGTCCGACTTAATTTTGATTGAACGACTTATTTGACTACGTTAATTAAATAATAGTTTCCCGAGGGATAACCCAGAAAACAAAGGGTGTTTTCTGATTCAGAGTTCATTTCAAGTTTATTATATACTTTCGTAATTTCCTGAAGCAAAGATACTACCAGCGCCCTTGAAACGTCTAAAATGAGAAAATTAGAATTATCATGTCTTAGCAATTTAGGGGCTTTTATTCACTGCGTGTTAAATTAACATCTTTTGTACCTACATCTTATATTGTATTTATGATATCGCTAGCCCAAAGCAACAGTGAGATATCTCTGAAGACTTTGATGTGTGCTGAGGGTCTGACTGAATTAAATTATTTGAAGTAGGTTTTGAATAATACATTTTTACTTAGGTTAACGACCTAACTTCAATATTTTATTATTTAAAAACATTAATTAATTTAATTTATTAACACACCTGCACATGTGTCTCAAATCGGAAATTTCGGGTTTATTTTACTGTTGTTTTGGGCTAGCGGTATGCAAAAACAAAATATTGAGCAAGGGTATTACACCTGTGATGTAAAGCTTTCCTTTCCTAAAGAAATGCAGAATTGATTGATTAATTGTTTGGTCAAAGAAGAAAGGGTAGAATAATATGACATAGTTTTAATTTAATTTACCATTTTTTCATGTATTTTTCTGGCGATCTTATTTTGCTAACTTTCTGTCTCCGGACGGATAAATAACATATCTGTGTTTAAAATAAAACCCCGAACAAGTGTTTACTACTCGATTGCTGCTCTCAGGTAAAAATCCTAAAAAAGATAATAGAGGGGAGATAAATCCGTCTTACAGTGTAGTGGTTAGCACATTTGCCCATCATTTTTAAGGTCAAAAGTAATATTGTTTCATTGTGCTTGCACTGGCCCATAAAACACATTCAAAAAGCTAAAAAAATAAGAGTTGATCTGAATTTTTATGATGAAAACAGAAGTAGGTGTTTAAAGAAAAATAAACAGAAAAATATCAGATGCCTGCGTGGTAAATGTGATAGTTGTAGTTTGTAGTTTCCATAGAAAAGCTAAACGGACGCAATATTCCGTCCTGAGGTAGTATTTACGTGAAATCATTATCTCGCCTAGATAATGAAAAAAGCCTTATAAATCTCACTAATTGGACATATTGCCACAAAAAATACAGCCGTTTCTGTAGCTGTAGAACAGACCCCGTGTAAGGGGCTCGAGAGCAACGAGGGGCAAGTAGGCATTCGAAATCTTTCTACCGGAAAGTAATTAATTTGGCTTAAATCGTAAAAATAAAGGGTGAAGTTGTTTTTTTGAAACAGGTAACGAAGAAAAACAAGTTTAAGATTAAGCTTCTTGGAATCTTTTTTAATTCATTATAATATTTAAACTAAAAATTCATCATCGGGAAATGAAGATGGAAAAATTGGGAGTGCGATATTTTAGGACCATTTGGTAAATTAAATTTTGATGAGTATATACTTAAACAAAATTGTTGATTAATTAGAGTGGGGCGTGGATAAAGATAAGGATGAGAATGAACGAAAATAAGATTTACAGAATTGAAATTTAAAAAACGAAAGAGACATAAATTGTACGTGTTATTAGATAGACGCGTTTAAAAAACATCTTATTTTTACCCCAGGCCAGGAAGTTCAATTACAGCTGCACAGAACACCCAGGCTTGAGAAAACTTATATTTAGTTTTTATGTTCTTTCCCAGAATTGAACCCAAATCCTTTTAAGCGTGAGACAAGCTAAACCTTAGCCACGTCGGAGGCTAAATAGCCGTTGAAAATGGGTTATTTGCTTATACTGATTCAAACTTGAAACTAATTAAAAATAAAATAGCGAAGTCTTGTCGTAAATTCGCAAATTCTAACACAATAAAAAAAGCCACTTTTTATTAGATCAATATGATTTTAATCAACAATATTTTGTACTGCATACAAACAACCCTATTTAGGTAATGAGTACAAAATAAACTTGTCATTAATTTACTTATTTTATTTGTTTGGCAAATATTTTTTACATAACAATAACATTGGGGTCCTAAATAGGCAAACGAATACCCGCTCTAGGGGACTCACTAAACAAAATTATATCTGGATATCCAGTCAACGAACGCCTAAAATATGTATTTATACTTGAGAGCAATCAAATTTAGCACTTTATGGTTAGACGCGCAAGCTAGCTTATCCACATTTTGTTAAACCACCTCGAGATTACACTATTTTACTAGGGGCAGTAATTTTTTATTATTTGTATTTCCTTGTATTTCTAGTGCTTTGTTTGAACAACGCAGTGCACTTTATTAAGAAAGCAAAAAGAAACGGAATGTTTACCTTTTGCAGAATTTCGCCCCCACGGTCTCTATGCCCGCCTAATCCCACGACGTCTATGGTATCGTTAGGGGCATCTGTTGCACCCGGCGGCGCGGCGTCTTGATGAGTACATTTGCATAATCCTACAAAACCCGTCTTACCACCGCGAGGGGCGCCCTACTTGCCCCGTGGTGCGCATTGCCCATTGCTCCAATCACCCCCGACTCCCGTACGAAACATATCGAAAAAGGTGAATTTATATTACATTATATTATAAACATGAACATTGAACCACGATACAATATGTTTTTATTAAATCTAAAATGATCACATCATCATCATTATCATTACGCTATCCGCACCAAGTGGTGCATAAGACACTGGGTTGGTACTCCAATTGCCTATTGAAATATTTGGGTAAATTGTAATAACGCAAATATTTATTTAAGATTTTTTTATAATAATGCATCGCACCGTACTGATAGTTCTTATTTTACTTATTTCAATCGAATCAGAAAGTTTAAAAAAAACATAAAATTGAATGCACCGAATATAACTATTGCAATGTTTTCTTTACAATCAACATAAAACAAGAGAGACGGAGAACATTTCAGAGAAGTAAATATGGAAGTCTGGGCATTTACAGAACTTATGAACTATCGTTGGCTGGTTCAAGTGGCCACTTTACACACACAGTGTCACATTCACTATTTTGCATATGTTTAAACATCCTAATTTCCTCAACTCTTCCATCTGTTGACTTTTGAGAAGTAAAAGAGCAAAAACCTTTATCAAGTAGGTGAGATTCATCCGGCTGAACCATTTCACACACTAGGCAACGCCAGAAAACAATGATTTTTTTACGCTTCTTGTAACACTAGTTAGTTTGATCACCATTGTTTTGAGTATCTCCAAATGTCTGGCCACTCAAACCAGCTAATGATAGGTTATAAGCCCTTTTAATGTCTAGATTCCATATCCTCTTCTCAAAAATGTTTTCCCTCTCTGTTGCAATAAATAAGATTTAAATAACTCCATTGCTGTTGAGGGTGAGTGCGGATACAATTGTTTTTTTAGTATGAAGGAAACCGATTGGAAGACTCTTGATCTATTAAACGGTTTTGAGGTACGTGGATGGAGTCCTTTTCACTGCAATAATCGTACATTGATGTTAAAATTATGTACATATATCCGTTGCATGCGCTATTATTAAATTTCAAGTGTAAATACTTTTTGTACTTTTCCTTTACTCGATATATTTTTTAGTTTCTGGTACTTTTTATAAATTTACAAAAATAAATATATATGTATATATGCTCGTATACACATACACGTAGAAACATATTAATATTTACATTTTATTTTAAATCTTAAATTTTATTTACACACGCCTTTCAAAAATCGCTTTTGAAATTTCTAAATAAGATGGTACTTACAATGTATCACAGATTCTAAAGCCAATACCTCCTACACGAATACCATAGTAAAGTGTTTTTTTTAGTATTATTTGGGGTGTCTCATGACATGTTACGCCCTAGTATCAAGATAGATCCACCATAATTGATTTAGAACATCTCTCACTTTGGGGTAAATTTTCAGTAGCCACCCCGAATCTATACAACCGGGGGTGAGTTTTTGCGAGGGTGTAATGATGTTTTCAAGTGATTCAGTTGTATTTACGACCGCTAGCATTAAAAATA
Organism: Micrasema longulum; assembly: GCF_059751315.1. Taxonomy (NCBI): domain Eukaryota; kingdom Metazoa; phylum Arthropoda; class Insecta; order Trichoptera; family Brachycentridae; genus Micrasema; species Micrasema longulum. Next base: position 841,930 of record NW_028277439.1, on the reverse strand, counting down.
TTCACCACGTCGTTACCTTTACGTTGAAATAGGTATTTTTAATGTGAGTTAATATTTTATAATGCAAAAACATAAGTTGTAGTTAATATAATTAAAACACAAAATACATTATATACATATATTTATCTTACTATTGAAAAAGAACCTTGAAAATAAAATTTTAAATGTAATAGCTGCTGTAAAAAGGTGGATATTAAATCTGCATAACAAGTATCAAATTTCGACTGCACAACACTTCCTAATTTAAAAAAAAAAATATTCAGCTTAAATGTTTTGTAATTTTTTTTAAAATGCCGATATTAAAACGATAAATAATTTCGTTAATTCACATATTATTTTTCTTTTTTTTAAATCTTGAAATAGGGCACACATATATTCTTATGGGTATTCTTATATTATAACAATGTACATATATTTAATTTAAAGTTTCATTTTGATATATTTTCTTCTTAATAAATGTTTGTTTTATTTAACAACTTACTGAATTTATTATTAACAAATTACAACAGGGATGGAGAATACCTTAAATAAGGGAATATGGAAGTCAAAGCATTTACAGGGCTAATGACCTGTCATTGGCTGGTTTAAGTGGCCACTTTACACACTGTGTAACATTCACCATTTTGCCTATGTTTGAACATCCATATTTCTTCAATCCTTCCATCTGTTGATTTAAGTGAAGTTAAAGAGCTGAAACCTTTATTGTTGTGAAGGATTTAAAAATGCGCGCAAATGCCCCGCGAGTTTCCAGTGTTATGTAAGTACCATTTATACAGGATTTCGGTACCGGATACCGGTAGATTTGACAAAAAAATGAAATAATAATGTATTTATGTAATTATTTTCATAATAAAAAATAATACGGATTTATATATTGAAAATAATATGACCGTGATGTTATCCATTGCGTTGCAAATACTCTTGCAATCGAGACATTATATTGGCAAAAATTCACTTGCCGAGATCTGTACTGATAACTATCGGATATTTTTTTCTAGTGCACTCATTGTTGAATGAGAGTTTCTGTACACATACATTTGATGTACTCTCATTATTGAAAATCGCCCGGAATTGGATCAGGTGATCTTGGGAGCCAGTCTATGTCACCAAACCGCTCCTTACCTAAGTTAGTTATGCTCTATCGGTATGTGCTGTGACTCTATCCCTCAGGGGTGGTATTCTGGATCTTCTCTACCTCATAAAGAGTGATTTTTTAAATATTTTAATGATACTACATTTTGATTTATGTAATGGCCACACTAATGATAAAACGTCAAATGCTGTATAAAACTGCTTCAAAAACGGAAATAAAGTTAATACAGTCAGACCTTAATGAGGTCGCTGCCTAAATGTTCTTAATTAAAATCATCATGTTTGATGTCACGTGTTCATATTTTTTGACGTTTAATCATCAGTGTGGCCATATATGAAGCAAAAATTAGTCGCTTGCAAAAAATAAATATCCCCATTCCCTAGGGAATAGAGAAGATTCATAATTACACCCCTGAAAATAGGTTATATTATGAAAGTCATCATGTTGCTGTAGTTCCGGTATGTTCAAATTATCCACCATCGTGCAATAACGTTCTGAAGCCACTGATAACGATTACAAAAAAAACACCCAATTGCACGTCGAGGAAAATGGTCCACCAAACAGTGGTCATCAGGCTACAAAGTGGCTTTTGATGGACTTTTGAAGGGATTTTCTTACTCAAATAGCGTGATGCAGTGTAAAAATGTGCCTTCTTTACAAAAAAAAGTTATTCAAACGCGTCGGGGTAGACTTTGACTGGTGGATGATTTGAAACCTGTAAGTATGGAATATAATTTTTTTCTTTACAATAATGTAAACCAAAGTATTTTAAATGTCAGCAGATGCTGCAGCGCAGCCTTTTGGTTGAATTTGCGAATTCTTCGCAAAATTTTATCAAACATGGCTTACTTAATCCAGACTCAAAACAGAAGCTGAAGGGCAGGGTTGTGGTTAATTTTCGACTTATTCTGTTATTTTAAACATCTGTACCCATGTACCTATTAATAACAGAGTATGATTATATATTTTTTTGTAAAATTAATGTAATAATCCGTAAGGGTTATTCAATAAATTTTCAAATAAAAAATCCAGTTCGTGTTTTGATAAGTCAGGAATAATTACTATCGACTAAAATTCGCATAGTGATGAAAATAACGGGAAAATAATTAATAAAATATGGGAAAAACAAATAATTAATTTGCCAAGAATATTACATACAATAAAATCAAGTAAAATTCAAAGAGCATTTTGATATTAATGCAATATGTTTTACAAAGACCAGTTATTAACCTTACTTTAATACAAATACCTGGATTGAGAATGAATAGTTCGCTGTGTTATTCCGGTATTTTTATTCTTTGAGTGGTGTTCTTAACTAAATCTGATGTCCTACAAGTGAAATCTTTTTCCTGAGTAATGTTTTTTTTCTGTTGCGCTGTGTAGTAGAAAGTGATAGATGAATGAATTGTTTAGTCGTTTGCTGGTTTCAATGGAGGTAAACTAGCGGGGAGTCTCAATGTAGGGGAAGGATATAAAGAGGGAAGAAACACTGTGATTTGAATACAGACTGCAATATTATCGGTTCAAAAAACACTTGTTTGTTTTATGCACTGAAAAATTCAACCCCAATATATAAATGAAAAATTGCTCTACGATATATATTTATTATATATTATATAAATAAAAAAAATTATAAGTCATTTATATATAATTTTAATTAATATATATCGTAGCTTTATTTTATTTTTGAGTTTGTACAATTTTTTGTAGACAAGGACTGGATATTGTAGATAAATCCACCTGCTCCATGAAAAAGTATAGAAATTGAAAAAATATTTTTTTTGGCGTTGCCTAGTGTGTAGGTGAAATAATTTAATTACGTGAATTTCACCTGCATAAATAAAAATTTCAGGTCTTAAACTTCACTAACATAAACAAATGAAAGAATTGAAGGGATAAATATTTTCAAATATGAGCAGAATGCTAAATGTTACACAGTATGTAAAGTGGCGACTTAAACCAGCCAACGACAGGTCATAAGCCCTGAAGATGCCTAGACTTCTATATTATCTTCAGTAAAATGTTCTTCATCTCTGTTGCAATTTGTGAATATTAACAGCTCTCCAGGGAGCTGAATCCAGTCCTTGCCTACAAAAATTTGGACAAACTCAAAATACTGTTGTTCAAAAGGTTTTACTTAAATTAAATCAGTATTCATGGAATCACTTTGTAAAGCCCTTAAGGTATTGTATTACGGGATTGGCGCAATATACGTTATACATAATAATAATAATAACGCTTGAGGGTCTGGGTTCGATTCCAGGCAGGTCAGGCATGAAATATTGCGTTTGGATGGTGATTTCACTGCAATGTTTCATTGTTCCTGGACGGGCACCTGAAGCGTTTGACTTACTTCATCTACCTTCCCTGTAACGAAATACGCTGTAATGCATTGCCGAATGCACCACTAGGTGCGGAAAGGGAAATCATAATTACGAGGTTTTCGGGCGATCTCTCAGGTGAAAGTATGGTAAAACTGTGTAAGATAGATGCACAAATGTTGAGATCCGTTCATGTAAGGCTAAGATAAGCACTATCGACAAAATCGAGAAAAGAGCTCTGCGCTGGTTTGAACATGTATTTCAAATCGATTATTTTTGATATTCCTAGTAATTTGTTTAATTCGGGATGAAATGTAAATACATATCTTATTTTAATTATCACCTCCCTGGCTACCACCATGAAAAAAAAATGTTGCGGTTGTTCTGTTGAGACGTGAAGACAACACAAATACGCAGACAAGCACACCTTCGCATTTATAATATTAGTTTGGATTGTCGGCTCAGAAAAAATGTGTTTTTTAATTCCCGCGTGAGCCGAATTACATCGAACTTAATTCAATATTGAAACATTTTTTTACGCCATAAATCAAAATATTCTTCATATGCTATATATTTAAGTCTACCTGGATGTAAATAAAAACAATAAATACAATGTAGAGCCAAATAGAATTTATGGTCATTGCAAAGATGGCTTGGATTATTCGTCGTGAAATATTGCCAACCCTCAAAACAGCCCTAAAGTACAGAACCCACCCTCAAGCTACCTTTTCATTTTCGTGCAATATTTAATATTTATTAGGGTTTTCAGAGACAAGGGCATCTTTTGCGGTACAGTAATATTCTATATCATACAATATTTCGGTCCGTGTCCGGGCGGATAAGGAATACTATGTGTGAAATAGAACCAGAATCCTTGACGAGTGTATTTAATTTGATGGCCATTCTCAGGTAAACATCCTGAAAAAGGAATCGAGTGTAGATAAGCCCGCCTCGCAGTTAAGTGGTTGGCGTTTTCGCTTACCATGTTTGAATGTTTGAAGTCCCGGTTGCGATTCCTGGGAAGGTAGACATGAAACATGTTTTCAGTTGGTAGATTAACTCAATAATACTTCATTGTCAATTTCCGTCATGAGCCTTAAATCCAATTTTCCAAACTCGAGATGAAAGGGGCAATGAAAGCAGTAGAATAAAAATCAATTAAAATCGCGGGTCATCAAATAAAAATTTCAAAAGTAATTCGTTTGTAGAAAACATAAAATTTTTGAAGAGTGGACAAGGTCTGAAGAAATACCTCGTCCCGGAGAAAAAAAAATTAGAGTGGACTTTATGGTTCTAACTCCACTAACTTGCTGATGCTGATGCTGGAACCTGGTGGAGAAGCTGGCCGTCTTGCGAAGCTGGCACAGCGTGTATGGAGATGGAGGTCTGAGTAGACGCTGGCACAGCTTGGTTGTTGATCTTGTATGTTGGAAGCACTTTACTCCTCAAATGTTAATTTGGTACGTAATTTAAAGCGCTTTTTATTGTAGCATTAGGAAACAGGAAATGGAATGGATGTAGATAGGTATCATAAGTATGTAAATGTTATTTTTTTGCAACAGAGAAAGAAAACCTTTATGAGAAGGGAATATGGAAGTCTAAGCATTTACAGGACTTATGACCTATCATTAATTGGTTTAAGTGGCCACTTTACACACACAGTGTCACATTCACTATTTTGCATATGTTTAAACATCCTTATTTCCTCAACTCTTCTATCTGTTGACTTTTGAGAAGTAAAAGAGCAAAAACCTTTATCAAGTAGGTGAGATTCATCCGGCTGAACCATTTCACACCCTAGGCAACGCCAGAAAACAATGATTTTTTTACGCTTCTTGCAACACTAGTTAGTTTGATCACCATTGTTTTGAGTATCTCCAAATGTCTGGCCACTTAAACCAGCTAATGACAGGTTATAAGCCCTTTTAATGTCTAGATTCCATATCCTCTTCTCAAAAATGTTTTCCCTCTCTGTTGCAATAAATTAAGATTCAAATAACTCCATTGCTGTTGAGGGTAAGTGCGGATACAATTGTTTTTTTAGTATGAAGGAAACCGATTGGAAGACTCTTGATCTATTAAACGGTTTTGGGGTATGTGGATGGAGTCCTTTTCACTGCAATAATCGTACATTGATGTTAAAATTATGTACATATATCCGCTGCATTTGTTGTACCCATGTAGGGCCCGACGGACTATCAGGTGCAATTATCTACAGTGTTTAACTTTCTCAGAAGTTTTTTTTGTGATTTTGATACAGGGTTTTATAAGCGTGTTTAAGTGATCTCATTACGCGCTGTGCAACATTCATCAATCTGCCAGTGTTCAAAAGATTTGCAGAACAAAGATAAGCTGATTTCTAAAGAATAAATGTTTAAATAACTGACAAACGCAGAGCAACTATGGGATATTGTGGTTCTTTCTTTTCGTGTTACGTTAGGTTTACAAACTCAATGGTCTATTAGATTTTAAATTAAACCGCTTTCTGTTTTTCTCTACAAGTTTTTAATTATCTGTCAGGAATGTCAAATTCATGTCGATTTTACGTGAATGCTTACATATTTAATAAACGTGATTAATTGACTTACAAAACTTAAAATAAGTTTAGCAAAATTGCTTTTATGAAACGTTCCGATTCATTTGAAATTCAATTTACGAGTAACTGACAAGTCAATTGCAGGTATTAAAATGTTTTCCAAAATAAATCTAAATAAAGCTCACCATCAAGATGTTATATGTCTCGAAAAGTGTTTCCCAAACATATTCAACTAAAATAATCCGTCGGTGGTTTTTTTATTACTCGATGCTTTTTCTTTTTGCCTTCATTAAATTTTTGAAACCTTCATTTTATTTTACTCGTGGTTTCAAGTAAAATAAGCGAAAAACATTTAACGTGGTTTTGGATATGTCCAAATGTTTGTAGACAGGCTGGATTTCTTCCCAAAGGGAGTTATTTAGATCAAAATTTTTTGCAACTGCTGAAAAACATTTTTGAAAAGGGATATGGAAGTCTAGGCAATAACAGGGCTACTCAAACCAGCCAGTAAACTTTCATATTCCCTTCTCAAAAATGTTTTCTCTCACTGTTACAACAAATCTATATCAAAAATATTTTATTCTAATAATGGTATTAAATTTTCATTTCCGCAAGCCTTCTTTAAAAGTATTAACAGTACGTACATCCTTTTCAAATAAAGGATCCTGGATGACCTCAATCTCCCTCCGTTTGAAAACCAAAGCGTGTATAGGATCGTGCATTTTTTTAATATTCACAAAATCGTAAGCCACAAGAGAATACGCGGATCTAGGTTTAGAAACCATATTACATAGACTAAAGTCGAGTCGACCAACCGCAAAAGCCTTCTGAAAACAACTTCTGTAGGCACTGAACTTTCAGATGAAAGCGGGTAATTATAATGTTTCGGTCTCACCTGAAATTAGCAAATTAGGTTTGAGACTTGAACAAATATTATTTCAGTTCTTTGAGAGCTCGGTTACTTACCTGTTTACCGCTCTTGCACTAAAGTAGCTTGGCGAAAGGTTGGAGTACATTTTACGGAATTCTCAAAGTCAATTAGTGGAAGTTTACATTACCCTTATGAATGAAATTGTAAAACGACAGCTTTGACGCCTTATTACTGGGGTTTTCTCATATTTCATAAATCTATTCTTTCGGATGGATTTATGAAATATGAACCAAAAATATTGAAGAAAAATGTTTTTTTTAACTAAAAGCTATGCCACATTAAACAGTTTAAAAAAAAATCGCAAGTAATCATAAAAACACGAACATTATTTTGTGAAAAAGGTGAGTATGTTGGTAACAACACACCAAAGATGTTTAGTAAAATAAAATTTTACATCAATTTAACGAATTATTACTCAAAAGTGGTATTTTATTTTATTTTTATTTAATCTTTATTGTATTTTATTAACATAAACGGGTAAAATCAAATTTTACATTATTTAAAAAAAATATTAATCAAAAGTGGTATTTTATTTTATTTTTATTTCGTCTTTATTTTATTTTATTAACATAAACGGCAAATCGGCTTTTTACAAAAAATTTTAATGCTAACATATTTGGCTTAATTTTTTTTTTTTAAACACAAATTTCCTTATACCCAAGATTTATAAAAAAATAAACCTTAAAATTTTACAAGATTTATATTCAAAAAATTGTCTTAAAAATTATACAGCATATTCAGTAGAAAGTTTAAACAATTCAAGAATAAATGTAAAAAACAAAATTAAATAATAAAATATTGTAAAGTAATATAACAAGAAAATCACTGTACTGTTTCGTACCGCTGGGCAAAGTGAACAAAAAATTATATATTTTATGAAATGCATGAATAAATAAATATAATTACCATTCACCATCTTTGAAAAAGTTCAAAAGGTTTGTTCTATAGGAACAATACCCTACACTAAATATATCAGATACGTGGGAATAACTATTGCCGAGTTCATGAAGTCTGTTTAATACGACATTACAAGTATACACTGTCCGTGAATTGTTGCTACAAAACGGTGGCACCCGTCTAGTCATTCTTCCAGGCACCCTGAATCTGATGAGAGTTCAGGGCAATCCCATATTGAATTTACAATTTTGAATAAATTTAAAAGGTCTATAATTTTTCTTTTATCGTTAAGTTTTAACAAATTTAATGTTTTTAGTAAAAAATCGTAATTTAAAAATTCATGACTGATTCTAAGTTTAAAATTTATATACCGTAAGAATTTTTTTTGGACTCTTTCAAGAGAATTTTGGTGACAGTTGTAGTAAGGAGTCCATAATATAGAGTTTTACTCTAACTGTATTACTTTGAATCTTGCTCTTTAAAATAAAATCACTACAATAATTTTAAAATACAAAATTGCATAATTGCTAGTTGAACCTGAATAAAAAAAATAAAATCGGTAAATAAGCTCGGTACATTTTCGAATCCATTAAACAAATAGATGTTGAAACAATGGAGCCGTTTTGGAGGTCCCTTTTCTTGTCATACAGCTCACGTGAGATTTGAAATTCATTTTTATGAGATAGGATCGAGTCCTGCCTGGGGCATTTCTGATTTGAATAATGGCACATTGTACTGCGTTGGGGGGTCCAATGTTAAACTCTCGTGGCATAAATGTGTGAATCATTTACTTGACAGCGAGTGGTACGCTGAATATATGACTCGAAATGATCTCGATTGCTCGGGTTTCAATTGGTTCACAGTATAGTATAACGTGCTGAGTGTTATTTCGGAATCGATGTATTTTACAAAAGCGTTCATACTAAAAAACATATAACATATAATATATGACAAGACTTATTGTAATTTATGTTAAAATATGTTTCAACAAAGATAAACATGTTTAGACACTTATATAAATGTTTTTTTGTATATTTATTTATGACCTGTCATAGGCTTAAATTAAAGTGTAAAGAGAAAAATCGCCCCCTTGAGCATTGGAAACTGGAGAAAGAAAAACACGAAAAAACCTTTTGAAATAAAGAAATGATACATCACATACTACAACACCGTTTACTCGTGGACAATACAATATTGTTTTTTCCCTGGATTCGACCATCGTCTACGTGTAAACAGCAATTTAAAGTATTGTTCGGAGACATTGTCACTGAGGTAGATGGGCAGGCTATCTCCGCAGAACAAGAATTATCCCCACCACCACGTGAACGCGCACGGACATGACTTTATGACAATAGAGGTTTGCTCGACGCGTGTGCGTCGCTCCCACGTATTTTTTCTTCCGAAAATACAGTCAAAATACGGTTTAGTTCGTTCTTTAACAATTCCAATGCCTCTTGCTCGTGATAAACGCCGTCGTGTATTCAGTTTCACTGCGTTTGTGAATTGCAACCGAATTTTCGTATTGTCAAGACAATATTGTCATATCTATTGTACTCGTATTTTCTATATGTAAACGACACTTAATACTTATTTACTCGGTACATACTTACTCATATTATGAATATTTCAGTTTAATTTAATAACGTCGAATCAAAATGTATCATTTGACTACTGTGTCTGTGCTTAGAATTTCTAATAACGAACAGCCCCGTTTATAGAATGAGCATTCACACCGCTCTCGCCTGTCTATGTGTACTGTCTACCCTCTACTCTCCCCGTTGCAAATCCGAAATATTTATTACAATTTCATCAAATGTAATATCTGACATAACGGTCCAGTCATGAAGCTTGCTTGTTATTAATTACACGACCATCGCTGCTCAACCGCCCTTATATAGAATTGGGAGGCGGCGTATAAACTAATGTAACAAAGACAGTATTAGACAATATTAGACGATATTAAAACCAAAATCTCAATATCTAGAAACAGCAGAACGTCATCACTTTAGAAATAGTTTATGTTAATATCAGATATCTATTTTAAAACGAGAAAAGGACAATCGAGACTTATAAACCATGGACTGAAATTATACAATAAACTACCAGACAAAACTAAACAAAAGACTCAGGCAACCTTTACAAAAGATGTTAAAAATATTATTATTAACAGTAGAATGTGAATTTTAAAAGTGAAAACATTTTGTTAAATGTATGTAACCCGTAAGGGTTTATCAATAAAATTTAAATAAAAAAATAAAAAATTTAAATTAAATCAAGATGTTCAATAAATAATCTATTGAACGTCGAGTTTTAATATTTCTACGAGTATAGCAATTTTTTCAAGTTTATAAAAATGTTTCATTTTTGAAATTAATAAAAAAAAACTTTTTTTATACAGTGATACGGAAAGCATTTTTTATGATTGTTTAGTAAATAACAGCATGTATCGATATTATTTCTGGCCGATTACCTTTCTTTCCTGTCCTGCCTTTGATCCATTTTGATGGTACCTACCTTACATAAAGTTAGAAGAAATTAGAAGATTTGGGACAAAACAACATTTTAGACATTTCATTAGATTGCATATAAAAATTCTTGGATTCGTCGCACGTCGTTGTAAAAATCGTTACATAATTCATAGCGAATTTCATCATCCAGTGCCCAAAATAGAAGAACATCCGCATCGTATCAAAGGTAGGTCCATTATCCGTGTTCTTTTTCTTTCTTCAAATATTTCCAATCTTCTACAAAACTGAATGAAATTAGTTTTTTTCGCTACTACCGCTTTTCGTTAACAACGATGGAATCAATTGATTTATTTCACAGTTTTAACATATGCAGAGGTTCTTTGTTTCAGGACCCGACTAGATAGGAAATTCCTGTGTATACATGACCTCTTTTTTACATGTGTTTTGTTTTCATTAAACGATGCTTAAAAAAATCAAATAATAACAATAATATAAAATAATGAAAAATAAATAAAGATTAGAAAACAAATCGATAATAATACAAAATGAAGCATTAATATAGATTAGAAAACATACCATCAATAATTAGAAAATGAAACATAAATGTAAAATAGAAAATATACCGATAATAATGAACTACATATTTTTAAAAATCATCATCGTCATCATTTCCTTTTCGCACCTAATGGTGGATAAAACACTGCATCGGTACACCAATCGCAGTGTATCTTGATCATTTTTGGCGCATGAGGTATGATGATCAGTCTGACGCTTTCGATACCTGTCCAGGGACTATGAAATATTCTACTGTAAAAACACTCAACAAATAACGTTACATATTTTTATGTTTTGGATGTTATTTTCGAGTTAATATTTTTTTGCAAGTTATTATTTTGAACCTTAAATTATGACGTGGTACCTTTATTGTCGAGATCGAGAAAATAAAATGCCTACATATTACGTACTACTTTGACGTTCAATGTGACTTGTAAGGTCAAACAGTCTTGTTTCAACTCTAAAGTTCGCCGTAAAATACTCTCCAACATTTCCACGACATGAAAATAACAGAAGAGGCCATATTTCAGCACTTCACTGTGACCTATCGCAAAAACAAATCACGGATGATAGATACAAATGATAGATGACTGCGTTGAACGCAACGCGCCGCCTTTGGCCAAAGTTACCACGGAATGGAATCATTTTTACTGAAAGTGCTGCCATATAATGGAAAATGGAAACACTTTTGCCAAATGGATTGGCCGGCGAGGCTAACGGGGTGATATTAATGCATCCGTCTGTGATGAGCAGTGAAATATCATCGCATTCGCTTGATTCCATCACCCTGGAGTACCTGGCCACACAGCGCTACTATGCGGTTCAGCCGGAGCGCGCTACACAGATATACGGACATTTATATATTTATTTACACCCGACAAACAAATAGGCCATTCAAACGCTCAACGCGGGAACAATGCTAAAGGCATTTGGAAAACAAGTCTCGTTAAATAATGTCTGTAATTAATAATAATCTGGTTGGCGCTTTCATCCAGTTTGTTTAGTGAACCAAGCGCTTTTTACATTTTGCTGAAATATAATTGAATAAACTAAATCTCCCAACGCTAACTAGAAATTTGGATATGCCCGCATTCAACATTATCTAAAAATTATTACCAAAGAGATCAGAAACATTTAAATTAATAATCAGTGAGTTCATTTAAATCATTAATCTGTAAGTGTTAATATACAATTACAATACATAAATATTCATCTACGTCATTCTAAAAAAAATACAGTAGAAATCAAATGTGGTCCCGTGGCTAGTGTCTCGGACTCATGGCTCAAAGGTCCGTGGTTCGGATCCCACTCTACCCCAACTTGATCCCATTTCCCAAAAGTAAATTATTTACAATTCGTCGACAATAGCCCTCACAATAAAATATTTGGATAAATCATAAGAACGCAAAAATATCTTTGTTTTTAAAAAAAATTAAAAAAAATATTTATAACAAAATTATTCTTCGTAAAAAAAAACAATTCAATAAAACAAAGTTCAGAAAAATATTTTAACCATTGTTAAAGGCATAAACCTAAAAATTAAGATATTTATCTATTAAAAAAAAAACAATATTAATGTTATTTCTTCAATAACTATGTTATCGTCAAATCATAACAACGAATTTGACTTAAATAATTTGAATCATAATATCAAAAATACGTATTTAGTTTAATGTCACTTTCATTTATAATTTTCATCGGTGACCGGGTTTCGCCTTAACCGACATTGTCAGACCAGTAAATAATAAATAAAAGTGGAATTAAACAAACTACGATTGTATACTATTATAATTTAAATACAGTATGCCAAGAAATGTCAGTAGAAAAACTCAATTTAATAAATACTTTGTTTTGATATGAGTATCAATGTAGTTTAGTGTTAATTTAAAGAGGCGTAATCTGCCGGTCAATAGTAATTATATTTAAAGTTCTCAAACGTATTTTAAATCAGAAATACTTTATAATAGTGTGTTTATTTGTGATGATTGATAAACTTAGCATGTAATATAATATGTAAACTTCACTGGTCTTTTAGAGATAAGTCTAGTTTTGTATGCTTTTAAACTATGTAATTGTACAGTATGTTTTCTGAATAAAAGAAAAATTTAAAATAATTTTAAAAAGGAATGCTCATTCATAAAAAAAAATTAACGCCGCAAATTTGAAAGAGCGGTGTTTTAAAATACCAAAAATGTATGACTTCCTTATCGTTTTCTTACTTCGGCTTAAGTCTATAATTTATAAATTCATTATTTGTGTAAAAGGAATAACTAGCTAAGCTTTTATTTAAGAGGCTTGTCAGCAGTTGGGTAAGAGAGAATATTAAAGTTTGTTAAGAAAAATGCACTACAACATCCAGACCAATTGAGAAAAAATCTTTATTGCATTTTTTCTAACTGTTGGGAATCGAAACCGCCACGCCAGTTTCATAGTTGGCCGTCTAACTCACTGCATCACGGCGCCTGTCGGTCTGTCTTGTTTTTGAATTTTGTATTTAGGACATTTTAGGCGTTTTTATATTATGCTAAATATTTTTCACAAATAATATGCGGGACCATTATTTAGTCGCATTCTATCCAAGCCAGTTATTATTCTAGGCAAGTTTCTCATTCAATCAATCGAAGTCTGTTTATATTATTCGAGTCCTTCAACGAAAATCATATCTTTAATAAATTGTGCAAACTGGCTGATTTTCGACTTCTTTAGATTCAGACAATATTCTCGTAACTCCGATAATCCGCGGAGTCTGTTGATTTTTGTAATACAAGGATCAAAACAGGAGGGTGTATTTAATACTCAGTACTTACCCCTTACCGTACCTATGTGCTCCTGGTAGTAACAGATGGCGAGCTCTTAAAGCCGTCCCGAAACGAATGATTGTTTGGCCAATTTTATACCCTACGTGATCATATTATACCTTATTAATCTATCCCCATCTAATTTTGGTAAGAGATACGCGTTGTATATATGCTAATGTCCGTATTGATGACCACCGGATGGGGAAGGGTATTTGTTAATTTATTTAAAACATCTGTTCCTGCAGGACTAAAGGATCCTCCCTCTTTTCTTATTTAATGGGCTTAATATCATTCAGTGTGAGTAGGAGGGGTCAAGAAACAACCAGTAAATGCGCTATAAATACACGACCCCAACTAGACGAGAAATTTTCACCACTATCTTAGTGTGTAACTGAAATTATTTAGCATGTTGCTTAAAGTATTAAGCCGATATATTTAAAAAATGCTTTTCTGCAGCACTTAGAAAAAATAACCCAAGTTCGTCTTATTACATGAAGATACCTGATTTATTTTAACAAGAAATGAATAACCCACTCACCCTGTATATTAGAGGTTTTTTCGCATTTCAACATATGTTTACTCTCCATAATCACCTCTTTATTATATTTATTGCTTATTATCTGTAGGTGGCATTATATACAATAAATGTGACTAAGAACCAATATCTTAATGATTTATCGATCTATCATTAAACACAAAAATCCAATTCGGTAAAAAATGCATCATTTGTTTAAAAAAATTATACTCTTAATACATAATTTTTAATTAAAATCTAGGAGTGTTGTTTTCGATTCAACAGTCCATATTTATTAATTAAGTTATGATTATAATTATTCATTAGCCCTTGATTAAAGTTGGGTAGTAAAATAAGTCACGGGCTAGGAAGGGAAGGGCACTGGGCTCAATCTTGCCCTTATGTGCTTTATTAAGTAACTTAGTTACGAGTTCAGATTTAAATGGATGGTAGGCACATGGTTGCACACTTTGAAACGTAAATTTGTTGTTCTTGCGTCACATTAATTATAATATTATAAATACCTACCTTATTCCAACAACCCTGTTTCTAAAATATAATTTTCAAGATTGTTAGATATTACAATAGAGATGGAGAACGTTTCACAGAAGGGAATATGAAAGACTCGATATTCTAAATACGTATTTTTACAAAATTTAAAACGATTTTTTTTTAAATATTGTTAACCATCATAGACGCAAGGAAAATGTGAATAAATGTCTGTTAAAAAAAAACTGTGATGTAGTTATCGATATGATTAAATTACGTTTTATCGACGTGTGATACTATCGATATTATTGTTTTTAACTTATGCGCTATCAAATAAATTTATTTTAAGTATGGCATGGTATAAGATTAAATAAAGTTATTAACGAATCTACATAAAATTGCAATGTGTTTTGAAATAAAACTCAAACACCGAATACCTTACGTACTTTCACAATTTTAGCTATTTTTTAATGAGACCTATTAAAATGAATTTGATAATTTCTCTTATCTGATTGGGAAACATTTATAAAATTTGGGTATTCTAATAATTTAAATGTAAAACAATAAGCCACACCTTGAACACCTGTGGAAATGTATTTTGTATCGCCAGGTACCAAGAAAACCATCTGGTCGGCAAACTTCAAAATTCTGTTGATAACTCAATGAATCACATTATTTCGTAAGCTAGGGAATGGTCTCGAGCTGTAATAGACAGACAGCTTATTCATTGTTATCTTAACAGCGCATAGCCACATTTATTGTCTTAAGTGGTTTAACGACATCCGTTGTCTATGATAATCAACACATAGTATGAGATAACACAAAAAGGACATTCATTCAGTTTTTGTTTGAGGATTATTTTTGACAGCTATTTCATTCGACCTTCATCTCTTAAACCAACAGAGACCACTCTCTGAAATGCTAACATAAGCGACCACCAGAAACAAGATTTTCATCCGAAACCAACACCCAAATTTATTTAAATAAGTTTTTTTTTTTTAAATAAATATTTGCATTTTTATAATTTACGCAAATATTTAATTTTGAGGTCCATTTTCAACGAGTTGTAAATAACTCACTATTAGAAAATGGGAATCAAGTTGGAGTAGAATGGGATTCGAACCACGGTCCTTTGATCCGTGAGTCCGAGACACTAGCCACGGGACCACAACCCAAAGTTAAAAAACAAACCGTGTTGCAACATAGAGAAAACATTTTCGAGAAGGGAATATGGAAACCTAGGCCTTTACAGGGGCTGGTTTAAGTGGGCACTTTACACACTGTGTAATTCTGCCTATGTTTAAATATTCAAATTTCCTCAACTCTTTCATCCGTCGTCTTTTGTGAAGTGAAAGAGCAGAAACCTTTATCATGCGGGTAAAATTCATTCCCTGATCAGCTTCTCTATAATAATAGACAGAGGACTAAGAAAGTTGACAGCTTTAAATACTTGGGAGCTCACATAACTAAGGATGGAAGCATGCACAAAGAGCTCGCAACCCGCCTAGGAATCGCTGGAGCAACTTTTAACATTATGCGTGTTATCTGGAACTCTAGTCTATACTCGGTCAAAACGTAATGCCGATTATTCAACTCTCGTATAATAGCAGTACTCCTAGATGGATGCAAAATTTTGGTACCTTACCAAACTCAGAACACTAAACTTCTGAGTTTTGCCTGTGTAAGTGCTTGAGAAGAATATTAGGCATTCCGTGGCTCGATTTTATAACTATCATTGAAGTCCGAGAATGGACGCAGCAGCCTCCCATTTTGAGCATCTAGACGATGCGGTGGTGGACCTGGACACGTGCTACACAAGCCTCAAGAGAACCTAAATCCAAGTTGCCTCTTTTTTAAACCTGCGGGTTCGTCGATGACGATCTTTCGACTTTATTCGGCGGAATTAAGGGGCGCTGAATTGACGTGGGGAGAGACAAAAATGCTGGCTGGCGATAAGGTCTCCTGGAGGCAACTGGTGATGTTCTCATGCTCCACTTAAGAGCGGATGTGGAAAAGAAAAGAGAAAAGAAAAATTCATCCGGCTGAACCAATTCACTTACTAGGCAACGCCCGAAAACAATTTTCCAATTCTTATACTTTTTCTTTTACCAGTTAGTTGATTCAACAATGTTAAGTGTATGTCCAAATGTTTACAGACTAGCTGGATTTCCTTAGATCTAAATAACTCCCAAGGGAGGAAGTCCAGCCAGTCAGCAAACATTTGGACATACTCGAAACATTGTTGATGTTACAAGTCAGTTCAAAACGCCCCAAAATTAGGTATTTTTATTGTTGAACCTTATGTGATCATTAAAAAAAAATTAATAAATAAATATGTTTATTTTTAGCGCTTTTTGGTTCGTTTTTATATTATACATATAGCTCTTTTATGTATTAATTATTTTACAGAAACAAACAGTCGACAATGATATAATAATAATAAAAAAATACGGTTTAAAGACAGATCAGCGAAGTTTCTAAATAAAAATTAAACATATTAAATTGTTGTACAACAAAAAGGTGTATTTGTATGAGAGTAAGTGTAAAGGTGTGTTTGTGTGTATTTATGTGGAAGTAAGTGTTCAGGTGTGTGTAAGTGTGAGCATCATTAAATAGCAAGTGGGATCGTATCGCAGCCATTAATTTTTAAATAAATTAAGGGGCGTGTTAAATATATCAATAGATAAAAAAAAAGCATTTTAGTTAGAGCATGAACGATAGAGGAAAGAGTGTTGTGCATAGTTAGTGCTACAGACTGGCAGATGGAATAAATACTATATAACAGTTCTTTAATGTACGCTATAGGAACTTTAACTTATGGGCTATATAGTAATTACGAAAATCTAAATATGAAACATCTTAAAACTGCTAACTATAGTCAACCAATCACAAAATCAGTATTTTCATTTTTTTTTTTTTATGCTAGGCAATGGCAATCAATAACGAATTATTTGAATGGACAACAATTCAATATCTCTAATCGTGCTAATTTTCCACCCGAGTACATCATAAGCATTCCCTTTCTGCACATAATGGTGCATAGGGCACTGGATTGGCACACCAGTTGCAGTGTATCTTGATAATTTTTATTACATGAAGGTAAGATGATCGGTCTCACACTTCAGGTACCAGTCCAGGGGCCATGTAATATTTTTAGGGTAAAACTCAATATTTCATCCAGCATGTCGGGAAGCGCTGACCATTACACCACGAAGCCGGCAACACCGAGTGTACCCGAACGTAATTCGACACGTCCCGACCCCAGGTTTTAGCTGAGCCGATATTTTAGCTGCAACCGAAACCACGGCCGAAATTCGTTTTACTAGCCGAAACTGGCCGGAACCAAAACCAAAACTATGGTTAGTCATTAACATATTAAAATAACATTTTAAGTAGTTATTGAAGAATAAAAAACACTTCTTCATTTTGCGTTAGGTAGGTATAATCGAATTTTAACCTTTCCCCCACTAAGCATCCAAATATTACACATGATCCAAACGGGGGGCCCAAACGACCCCAGCGCCTACTTGTATATGGCGTCAGGAGAATAAAACAATGGAAGTGTTTATGATCGTGCAAAAATTTATTCATGTTTTCACGTACACATATTTTACTTATTCGTGTATTTTATTATTTTTTGTTAGTTTGCCAAGTGCTAATGTACATAAAGTGTAATTGACCCTCGTATTATTTACATGTTTTCCATTTTAATATTTAAAAAAAAAAA
The DNA here is from genome assembly GCF_059751315.1 of Micrasema longulum. NCBI lineage: Eukaryota > Metazoa > Arthropoda > Insecta > Trichoptera > Brachycentridae > Micrasema > Micrasema longulum. Next base: position 823,601 of record NW_028277439.1, on the reverse strand, counting down.
CAGTTTTTTGAAAATTTCATAACAAAAACGGGAAAATGCTTCTTTCTATTATTTTTACGATTGCAATAAATATAGGGCAAATAGCTTAAATAATACTTGAGTTATCGAATAAAATTCGGTCTATGGGGGATTCAAATCCCCCCTTTTGGTCCTGCTAGGTTAAAGACATATTGGTATTTGCATTTTAATTGACCAATCCAATAAAGATATTAACGTTGTTTATATTTTTTTCTCATTCTTTAATATTAGTTTTTTTACGAAAGCGTTCCTTAGATGTTTAAAATTTGAAGACGAGGCAGATATTAAATTAAATCAGCGAACATAATATAAATAGACCCAACAGTTTAATCAATCAATAAAATGAGAAATTTTTGCATCTCATTTAGTGAATATTTAAACCTACTTGCAAGTTAAACTTCGAGATTCCTTTGCGGGTAAATTCATATCTACTTTTTACCTTGCTCGTACAAAATTTAAAAGACTTTTTAACGTTCTCAATGTCATATTTCTCAAAATAGTAAATAAGTGAAATGCTAGCGCGGTAACAGTATTTCAATATCGTGCATTTATTAGGTAGGTAAGTCGTCAAATTTAATGTCGTAAACCAAAAGTCCTTTAAAATAATCTTAAATTGAAATTATTTAATTATTGAGACAACTTCAAACTGTAATAACTTTTTAACGACTCTTAAATAGGATATTGAGTTTAGATTGAATACCTTTTAAGCTCTTTCCGCGAAGTTGTTCATGTGATATAAGTCGCATTTTCCTAACGGCAAAACTTTGCAATACCTCGATCCGATATAAGAAATGAGATATAACACACCTGATTTGGGAAGCTTCGTTTAGCCGCAAGGCAAAAATGATTTGTAGGGCTCCGAGATATTAAAGCGACATTAAATAAAGTCGTAAAATATCTGATAAAATTAGAAAAATGCACATATCAAAAGAAAATGGTATGAAAGTAATAAGAAAATGTATATTTCAATTTTGCATCTTTCATTCATAAATAATTAAGTGGTTATATAAAATGTTTTTAAAAATTAACCAACGTACACAATAATGGATAAAAAAGATATGATTGATAATGAGAAGAATAACAGACTCAAAACTCATTGTACAAGGGTTTAAAACTATACAATGAGTTGCCTAAATAAATAAAAGAAATGCAAAAGCCTTTAAATATTTAAAAATAATTTTAAAAATACATTTTTTAATAACATTTCGTACGAAATGTAATGCTATTAAAAGTTTATTTGTTCTTAAGACATTATGAACTAACTTAAGGAAGCAAAAATTAACATGTTTGCTGCCTCGCAACAATATTAATTATTCCTTTATTAGATAATAAATAAAAAAATGCTGTAATTTTAAAAAAAATATATATCAGTAAACAACATGCTTTACATTTTTTATCATCATCATCATCATTCTTTTTCCGCACCTAATAGTGCATAGGCCACTGCATTGGTACTCCAATCGCAGAGTATCTTGATATTTTTTTGTTACATGAAGGTCTTATGATCAGTCTTAGGCTTCACGTGCCAGTCTAGGAAATGTGTAATATTCTAGTGGAAAAAAACATTTTTTAATAAATATTTCAAATCATCCATGCCGGGAATCGAACCCGAGACCTCTTTTATGGTAGGAAAACGCGTTGACTACTACACCATGAGACCGATTAAAGGCGACATGAGACAGTTTTGTCAATACAAAATGTATAGAACGAAACTTTCATTGAATTTTTTTTGTCCTTACGATTTAATGGAAAATAATGTGCGAAATATTACGATGAAATAACTTTGTTTTTACATATGTAGCACTTAATAATTGAATAATGAACTTGTTTCGGCAAATCAATAACTAAATAGTTTCTGCAAAATACTCTTGTTTTGCCGAATCTAGTTAGTGCAAATAGAAATTATTTCAAAAGTTACTTCATAATATTGGATAATAATGTTCCTTAAAGTTAGTGCTTCAAAAATTAAACAATAAAGTAGTAATTTGGATTGTTTTAATTAATACAATAATACTTCATCAATCTAAACAATTCACAAATAGTGTTTTGCCGATTAATTATTAAATTATAAGAAATAAAGTGGTACTTACAAAAATTTAAATTATTTCATTAAATGTTTAACATAATGTTCTTCAAAATTAGTGCATAAAAAAAGTAGTAATTTAGATTGTTTTAATTTAATATAATAATACTACATGAATAAGATTATTTTTTGTTTGACAAAATTCAAATTCTGGTTAGAAGTTTTTTTTAAGTGAATAAACGTTCGGACTAGTGAATTTCGAAATACGGCAAATAATCTAATCAGAATCTCGTTATTCTAATAGAAAACCAAAATGAGAAATACTCGTTTTTTCGGCGCCGATCGCGTAAGTTAAAAATAATTGACAGCCCTGTACTAATCCATCACTCGTCTTATTCGATATTGCAGGAATCTTCTTTATCCGATTTCCAAAAAGAATTTCTCTCGAAATTTCCTATTTTGGAATCTGACACTTTTATCAGCGATGTCATATTCATCGAGATATCTAGTTATACATAAATTTTTCGATTTATTTTCTATGCGAAGTAGATACCCTATCTTGTCTTACCACGAAAAGTGCGAAAAGGAGAAAAATAGACTTGCTTCTATAATAACATCATATGAGTAACTGATTTTTTCTTGTAAACGTGTGCAAGCTACCTAGCGCGTCCAACGTGATTTCATTGTTTAAAGTAATTATATTATAACACTCAGCACTTCGGTGTTCGTTAGTTGAGTACGCAGGTATGACTTTGTAAGTTGAAGTCTCTAGAACGGGCATTTATTAGCCTGTTTAGGACGCCGCTGTTATTTAAACGTAAAAGTTAATTTGTAAAACATTATGAAACAGTTATATTTTAGAATGTAAATGTTAGGTAAATTTGTGTTTTTTCTATTAACCTCTCAAATTCACCGTTAGTTTATGTCTGTTGTTTCGTATATCGTAACCACAGCTTACAGTTTTGAATACATTTAGTTAAAATTGATACTTAAGTGTTTATTGATTTTCTGGCCAGCCTTCAAATACTACAATAATAACGAAACCATTTTGGTAAACCATTGAAACAACAGCCTATGTTTGGGTAACGCTTGGGGGACGTTTTCATAAGTGGACTTTGATCGACTATTCGGTTAAGGGTTAAATCCTGCCCCGCGTCAGAGTATTTTAAATCCTTTTCCGTTATAATTTATAACCCAAGTGTGAGGTATTTCAAATTGTCCTTTTACCCTACTTAAATCTGTTTTCCTTTAAAAAACTTCTTTATTATCCTCAAAGAATACAGCTCTGCATGTAAAATAAAATCAGAATCTTGGACTCGATAGCTACCGTAAGGTAAACATTTTCTAAAATCCTTGAAATGGAAATCGGCGGGGAGAAATTCGCTTGGCTGTAAAGTGGATGGCGCATTCGTCTACTATGTTTGAGACCCCGGGTTCGATTCCAGGGAAAGTCGACATGATGTCGAATATTTGTGTGTAGGTAATTTTACACTATAATATTTCACTGTCCCTAGACTCGCACATAACTCGTAAGACCCGGTGCATTTACTTAACAAATGAAGTGTCTTGTGTACTCTCCAGTACGAATAATGGTTTGATGATTAAGATGTAATTAATACTAACCATATGTCAAAAAAGTCAATGTTTCACTGTGTTTGTCACTCAAAACCTGCCAATGACAGATCATCAACCCTGTAAATGCCAAGACTTGTATATTCCTATCAAAATTATGTTTTCTATCTCTATTTTATTCATAATTATACTTTTGTAGTCTCATTTCTCAGGGCAGCGTTCTTGTATTAAAGTTTAAGTCGAATTCGTCAGTGCGACGCGATGCGACGTATTGAATCTCGGTAGCCAAATACTGGAGTTAAATCCCCAGGGAATTTGTCAAGACGGTTAGACGTTTCTTAATCGATGAAATAATGATTGGGTAAAATCTCACATCAATAAAGTTTTAAGCTTGTACTTGTACGCACAAAAATCAGCAGATGAAATAATAAAAAAATATCCATCATTGTTGAGCACCTAAGGCAGAATAATGAATAATACGCCGTGTGTAAAATAAATTATCACATAATGGGTAATAAACCTATTATAAAGTTACGCCTAGGCATAGTAGTAGAATACGAATAGTAATATCATGCTTATTCTACTACTATAATTAGTATGACATTTACATTTGTATTCTACTACTATTCCTAGGTGTAACTTTATACCAAGTTAGTAAGGCCCATAATCTAGTCAAAATAACATTGAGAATGGCTAGAACTCCATATACCCGAAAATAATAATTTATAATACTTTTATATAAAAACCTATTCGTATTTTTAGGCAAACATTGAAATTATTTCAATAAATTTAGCAAACAAATAAATCAATAAACGGTTTCAATGTCTGATTTGAAACGGAGTAAGTTTAATATCATGGATTTGGCTAAACCTTGTAAACGATTAATTTGCCCGGCATTGGTCGGAGGGAAAGCGGTAGTTTGTTTGTGGTTTTTGGGTAGAAACTTATTCACTAGTCGAGTTTGACTTTATAGTCAAACCCCACCATGTAAATTATTTTTTTTAAAGTGTTGTTTTTAACGTTACAAAAAATATTTAAAAGCACTCAAACTGTATTTTCTACGTAATACAACATAAACGGAAAACGTTTTGTTTTAGAAAGAATATGAAACGCTAGGTATTTGCGCGGCTCCCGAATTATCGTTGGCTAGATTAAGGACCACACAGTATGAAACATTTTCTATGCCCATGTTTTAACATCCGTATTCTGTTTTCCGAAATATTCTCCATTGGAATTCAGTCCGGTCTTACAAATATTGTTGACTGTCGTATTTTCGCAAACTGCATTTATCTCAAATGTGTTCGTTATATTTCTTTAAACAGGGTCTCAGAACAGATTTACCTCTATAATGTTGTTAGTGGTAATACGATAGCAGATAGCACACGAGCAAATCCACTTACACAACATTACTGCGCTGTGGGCCAAAGCAAACCAAAAGCTCCCTGTATTTTGCTAAGGGTATTCTCAGAGCCCCCGAGGTACACAAACCACTTCCCTGCTAGAAAGTAGGCAAAATGAACAACCTCAAAAGCGATTCGGTATTTGGTACACTTAAATCGATTCTACGCAAAAGACTTAAATGGCTGCTTAGATTTGTATTGAAATCGATGTCACTTGTCCGAATGGTGTTGATAACGAAGTGTTTTGCGGTCCAACTAGTGCCGTGGATTCACGGATCAGAAGACCAAGGTTCGAACCGCACTCTACCACAACTTGTTTCGAAACAAACCATTACGCTGTTTCTCCGTAGGGGTAGGCAGAAAGGATAGAATCCCATACCACTATGTATTTGCATGCGTACTCTTCTCACGCAAGCACCCGATAATTTCAACTTTTGATATGTCTATCTTCTTCTTTTGATATGAAATTTCCTGCATTCATCATCAAAATTAGCATCGTAAATCTTTTTAGCCGTTTTTTCGCTGTCCACTTGTTCCAAATGTTCAAACCAACTCAACACCCCTTTCTTGACTAATTACATAAGCAGCCTTACATAATGCACAGATCTCGACATTTGTGCACCTATAAAACATTGGCCACCTTTAATATTAATATTTTTTATTCAACCACTATACTACGAGGCTGAATCGAAAGCACTCGTCCAGGGTTTTGATTTTATTACACAATCAGAATTTAATTCTTTTCCTGCCCGGACACATCGAAAATTTGTCATGAAATATTGTTAAAAATATAGTTTTCACTGCAATGAAAACAAAACATCATCATCATTCCCTTTCCGTACCTAGTGGTGCATAGAGCGCTGCATTGGTACACCCATCACAGCGTATCTTGATCATTTATGTTACACGAAGGTAAGATGATCAATCTTACGCTTCAGGTACCAGTCCAGGGATTACGAAATATTCTAGTGTGAAAACACCCTTTTAAATAAATATTTCATATTAACCATGTCAGGAATCGAACCCGAAACCTCTTGCATGGCAGACTTACGCGCTGACTATGACATTACGAAGCCGACGAAATATGCATGATAAAATACTATGACTTGACTTTTACCTTCATATGTTTAGATTTAGATTTCATATTTAGTAGACATTATTAAAATTATAAAATATATTGATATTCATTACTAAATTACACCCTGATGAGAAAGACAGAGGCAATAAACAGTTTACTTTATTGTGTTTTATTTAAAATATAGTTTTTAGATTTGTATATTTTTTATTATTATTATTTTGTACGACAACTCGTAAGTGCTTTTTATTGCACACGTACAAAATATTAAAAAATAAAATAATTCCGCTAGAATAATAATAAAACTCTACAAAGCTCTTCTAGTAAATTATAATTGTTCTAAATTTGTTGCAACAGAGAGGGAAAACACTTTTAAGATCATACGAATGCAAATGTTAATTTTTTATTTTAATAAAAAAAATTAGGATTTGGTCGTACAAGTCTTACCGTTCTTTCTTAATGTTGACAATAATTCTTATATTCCTGCCAATGCAACCTTGACATACATTTATCGTACATAATTTTACTACATATTTGCCCGAGAAATCTAATTTTAAAAGCGTTTAGCCTGATTTTAACAAAGTCATAAATAAATATGGAGTTACATTTAAGCCTATTGCAACAGAGAGTTAAAACATTTTTGAGAAGAGAATATGGAAGTCTAAGCTTTTAAATGGCTTATGGCCAGTCATTAGCTGGTTTAAGTGGCATCTTCCATCTGTCGACTTTTATGAAGTAAAAGAGTTGACATCTTTTTTGGTGTGGGTGAATTCATCGGGCTGAATTATTTCACCTACTAAGCAACACCTGAAAGAAATTTTTAATTGAATACTTCTTTTTGTACCTTGATAATTAAGTATTTCGTCAGTTTTATAGTTGGGGAAATATAGATGTTTAAACATATTCAGAATGGTGAATGTTGCACAGTATGTAAGTGGTCACTTGAATCAGTGAATGACGGGTCGTTAGCCCTGTTAATGCCTAGATTTACATTTTCCCTTCTGAAAAGAGTTTTCTCTCTCCATTGGAACAAATTTGGTTCTCAGTAACTCCTCAAAGATGAAGTCTAGTATGTTTGCAAACATTTGGATGTACTTAAAATATTATTAGTCAATACTGAATTGAGATAATTGGTTTTATCAAATGCAGAATCTTCATAATGCACTTGGCAAACCACGTTTCAATGTACATAGATCTAAACGGATAACAGTGATGTAGTTAAATAGGTCCTTAACTTCTAAGCTAATCTTCTATGAACTAAACAGTTTGCGATGTAGAACTTTCTCTGGATCATTTCGAACTTGGTTGCATCAATTCAACCTTACTATTTTACGCTATTGGAATACGAAAATTCAATGCATTGTGTTCAATGCAAAGTGATTTAATGAAATATTAAATATATTTTGACTTAATTTTATGTAAAACTTTTTTTGAAACATTTTTTTTGCATTACATACTAAATTATTCATGGTAGAGTCGGGTTGTGGTCTCGTGGCTAGTACTACGGACTCACGGATTAGAGGTCTGGGGTTCGAACCCCACTCTACACCAACTTGATTTCCATTTTCTATATGGTAGAATTGACTCTGCACTATGTGGCCTTTTTACTAGAATAAAAATTTAAAAAATACAAAAAAAAAAAATTTCAAATTTGTTATTTGCAACTCATTAAAAATGGCCACCAAAATTAAAATATTTGGGTAAATCAGAAAACTTTGTAATATATTATGATCTTGATGAATTTTCTAGGGGGTAAAATCCACCCTCCTACAAATATTTTAACACACTCAAAATATTGTACCTAATAAAAATAATGTTTAAAATACGTACTTTTTAAACGTTTTGATTTGTTAATTCGGCCGTCTGACATTTTTGTCACATTAATCTTTAGGTGGTGGTGTATTTTGAAGTAAACATTCGGGATTATACTGGATGTGTAAATCCGGGCAGACGTTTCACCATCCAGGACATCTAGCTTAATCTAGGATTTGTGGTCACCGCAATCCAAGACCCATCCCCTCGTGCTAAGCTCGGTTACCGAAGGGTGACGTTTGTGTGGAATGCTTCATATACCCACCATTACACAAACAGTGCATGTCATTACTTCATCATATAGTTTTGTTTGTCAGGAAAATCGCTATCTCAAAAGTGATGAAGTCGACGTTAAGTAATATTTTAAGCATTTTTAAAATCATATTTAAAGTAAGCTCTTAAGCAGTTATACCAAGAATATATGAATTGTCTTTTCTAATCGAGGCATGGACAATTTTGATTAAAGATTTGTTTATTTATTTATTTTTCTGAACCAAACAGTAGACAATGATAAAATAACCTAAAAAAGATACGGTTTAAAGACAGACCAGCGAAGTTTCTAAATAAAAATCATACATATTAAATTGTGGTACAACAAAAGGGTGTGTTTATGTGTATTTGTGTGACTGGAGCATGTGGACATCACCAGTTGCCTCCAGAGGTGATATTATTCCAAACGATCTCGCGGCCGTCGAAAATACTTTTACCTTGCGTATTTAGATATAAAACGCGAGAAATAAAGGTTTTTTTCTACGGCCGTAAGAGCGGTTCAGAATAGCGCCGCAGGAGACCCTATCGCCAGCCAGCACTCTCGTTTTCTCCCACGTCAATCTAGCGCTCCTTAGTTCCGCTGAAGAAACTCTTATTTACAGACTTATTATGACAAAAAAAATATCCAGTTCTTACTTTATTTAAAACTTTTTGTATCGTTCTATCTTTTTTACTTATTTCCTTGTTGCCATCTTAAATTTCTTTTTTTTTTACATTCGTGGTGATTTGTGAGATATGTTTTATGGTATGATACAACACGTTATTAGTTTCGTTAGTTTTTTATGCTTATAATGAATTATGAGTGACTGTTGGGATTTAAAAAAAATAATTTTTCGATGTCTTAAAAAAATACACGTTATTGTATTTCTTGTATTAAATGTTTAAGCATTTATTGTGTTCCACATATATAAAGGTATGTACGAGTATTCTATATTCTTCGTATTTTTTTAAAACTGTTTAATTCAAAATCAGTCTACGAAAAAATAATAAATTTAGGTATTACAGTAATGAAACTTACATGTATTTGAAGAAATAAGTTATTTCTAAGTAGTTTATTTTAAGTTATGAGCAATGGAAAAATGAAAAACCCTTTTGAACAGGTGGAAAATAATTTGGGTAATTACAGAAAATTATTTTTGGACTAAAATACATAGTAATTTACCAAACACGACTCTGTAAGATCGAAAAATAATTATTTGAACAAACCCGTATTTCACTAGTGGTTTAATAATAATCACTAGGCCTATACTTTTTTTTTCTTTAATCAAAAACTCGCTTTGGAAAGGAATGTCCATATTTCAGGAAAGTTTTTCTATTTCAGGACAGTTGTTTGTCAATCATATATTTAAGTCTTTCGGCCCAACGTAAGGGTGCATGCGTTAGTTTTCCACGTGTTGGTCAGGTGGAGGGCGTTAAAAGAAGGCGTGCTCCTAACCGTTACCAAGCCGACAGACTTCAAACATTCATCCCCTTCATTACGCTTCCTTCAGTTTATTACAAACTACTGACTGCCTAAATATTAAAGATTTTTTAATACATTTCCAAAAAATTCTTCAATTAACGATCGTTAATTAGACAAAAGAGTTTCATTCATACTAACAATAATGATTTCCCGTCATATGCGAACTAATTTTATATTTTTATTAAATGGAATACTCATTACAACAGTTTTATAAAGATTCCATTCAAATCAAATCCTTTGGCCCAAAAAAAATCGTCATACGTAATTTTCACCCTCTTGAAAGTCGCTTCTTAAACGTAGAAAAAAACTACCAAAGAACAACAAACAGAAAAAATATTGATCGGTTTACAATTTCGTCTGACTTAAAATATTTATTTTTTTTAAATTACACTCGTAATACAAAAGTTTTAAGCGAAAATGTGAATACAGTGATAATATAATGATAAATAAAAAAAATGTATCGATTAATATCTTCAGTAATATTACTTTTACCACAATTTTAGAAGAAAACTAAATAATATGTCACACTTCTTTGTTTTGTTTTCAATTTCTGTTAGTGGTTATTATATTTTTTTCCCTTCATTTCTTATTTAAAAACAAAAACTATTTTTGACGCTCTGTAAATATTGCAACTTAAAGTTAAGAGCTTACAAACTGTTGCAGGAAATCGCTTGAGTTTGTTTATCTATTCTCCCTAAATCAATACAAGGTTTTTAAAAAATCGCTCTCTGGAATCATATTCCCTGTAGACGTTATTTATGTAAACTGCCTTAGCAGATGGTTATTTTAAGATCCGTTTATTTTAAACGTGTTTCTTTTTTAAAAAAACTTGTATGTGCTAATTTAAAAGTATCTGCTATTTCTAATTTCCGTTTTATTTTACTTTCAGATGGGCTCAAACTCTGAGGGAAATTTGGAGTTTATATCCAGGAAGTCAGTCAAATAGGTAAGTTGTTTATAAATAGTTTTTTTAAAGAAAAGTGATTTCCACACAAATCTAACAAAAGTATCTAAATTTCAATACAATAAGACTATCTTAGAACATTCCTCGATGATTTTAAACTACTGAATATTTTTGTCTCAAATTATTTTTGTGAAAAATTGTTTTTTTTTTTAAATTATCATTTTTAAGACCGCCATTTTTGCACCAAGAGAACTTGCGTTTATGGTATTCAACAAAATGATTTTTTATCTAGGTAGATCATTTTTAACCATTTTTAATAGAAAATATTTTCATTTAAAGCAAAAAATAGACATTAAGTTGTACTAAGTGGATAACATTGTACCGCAGATTTAGGGGATACAAAATTTACTTTAATAGTAGCAATCATTCATAAAAAGGTAAGCGACGATAAATTGAAAATAAATATGCTCTCACTCCTTTTATTCAAACAATGCTGGAACAACTACGAAGTATCACTTTCGTGATACTGTGGTAGTGTCCCAGACTCTTATTTTTTTTTTGCACGGTTTCCTTGGAAAGCGGTGTCATTATTTAGCGGCCGTAATATACGGGAATGCGGTGGTTGCAATAATATTTAAACGGTGTCTAGAGATGTAAACTAAGAAAGCGGTGTCATCTGGCTGCCGCGACGGCTTGTCTGCCAAAATTATTCGCTGAAATGCGATCTGTCCTCTGTCATATTAAATAGTTTGACAGTTTTTTTTTTTAATTTTGAATAATTTAAAAGTCATGCAACTTTCTCATGTACAAAAACCGTGTGATTTTATTGATATTTTATTTTTTGTACTAACACGATATTTTATATGTCTGAATATTTCCCCGAAAAGTGTATTTTTACCGGGCTGTTTTATAGTCTCAGGTAAATCTTTACATTACATCAAATATCATGGTTTCTAAAAAAATCTAACAATACTTTGTTCAAAGGCTGTTTGCACAACTATGACGGCCGTCTTGCAAATGATGATTGACGTTCTGCTCACAATCAACGCTCTCTAGGAAACTAGCGCCATTGATTTGTACAACATTTTAATGATGTCATCTGCAGCCACACGACGGTCGCTAGATGACAGTACCGCTCTCCTAAGAAACCGTAGCTTTACGGTCTATTTCCTAGCATTCTCTGTAATTTACAATAACGTTAAATGGTGGCAAAGATGAAATACTTATAAAAATGACAAAAACACAAATAATTATTTTAAATCACATGTTTATAACAAAACACTCAATAAATAAAAATATAAATAACGAAAATTGCTTGAGCTAAGGTTTTAGATATACATAGGCACCCAACAACGTTTTTTTGCTGTTCAATTAACATAAACAAAGAATATTTTTTCAACCTAATGTGGAAAAACTTTTTATTCGCGGTTTGATAATTTACATATGTAGGTCACACACATTTTGTCGGAATGGAAATATCCAGTTTGCCTTAGATGAAGGAATAATTCGTTTTCTATTTTGTTGGATTAATAAAAACAATTTCGTAGAGAAAACAAGATGAATTTTTTAACCCCCGCGCTACCACCGGAACGGAACGGAAATAAAATCTGTGTATTTTGTCTGCGCTTTTATTTTGTATTAGGATCTACCGCAAAAAGGGAGCATCTTGCAAGGCGCAGGCCGTAAATAAAGATGAGACTTGTTGCAAAAACACCAACTTAATGGGCATCATTTAGCCGTAAATGATTATTCCCCGTGGCCACACTTATATCGAGAGAGAGAGGGGGAATGCTAACGAGACACGTTTTTTTTAAACCGACAGAATTATTTATTTAGGATTACATTACTTTTCAGTTTCTTCATCAAATTGTTTTGGTGTGCATGTCTTTTTTAACGGGGGAGTTTTGTATTTAACTCTATGGCTTTTATGATATTTAACAAAAGATTAAGAAATATAATTTATTACAACAGACATGAAGAACCTTTTATACTCGTAGAAAGAAATAGGTAAGTATAGGCTTTTACAGAGCTTGTGACCTGTCATTGGTTGGTTAAAATGGCCACTTTACACACTGTGTAACATTCATGTTTGTTAAATTTTTGTGTTGATCTTTGTGAAGTTAAGCCGAGTATTTTTTTCAAATTATTAATGCATTATTAGTTTGTACATAACCAATAATATGTTTACATTTTTATTTTTCATGTATTTTGTAATGTTGGGTTTTACTTTTTATGTGCATTACAACATCTTTTTTTGATTCCTCTTTTGTCACACTTCGAAATATTATGTTGTTTTCAATAACGATTACTTAGTATGTTTGTACCTACTTACCTTTGTTTGCTATTTTTGTTAATGCCCCTTGGGCGTATATGTTTAAATTAATTTAATAAATCGAGTTTCCACAACTAATTGACTTATTTTAAAAGGATATCAAAAATGAAGATGGCTTTAAAATAAAAGTGTAAAAATAGCCGTGACACAATTTGCTTGAACCTACATACTTGCAGGTAAAACGTGGTTTCATTTTCGTTTACCAATCTCGTATAAAATCTTGAATTACCATTTCTACTTAGAATTCAAGCGCTGTAAAATGTAAACATTCTAACATATTAGTCATGTATGACTACTATATCTAGCAAAACATACGGCAACACTTAGGCAATGAAACTCGGCCCATTTGGCATAGCCACGCGAGGAAGGGGGTTGGGGGTTAATAAGAATTTGTGGTCCCGGGGGTGCCGTAAGGGTCGGCGCAGGTGTCTCCGCTTCCCAGACTCCGGTCTGTCCCCGTCTCCGAACTCCGCTTCCATCCCCACACCCTCTCCTTTCGCTCCGCGCCCTCTTTTATGTGCCTTTTAGTCTAAAGACGTATGGTCATACATTTGCACGAAAGCTATAGCTGGCGATGTGGCTTGACCTGTGAGAGGTTTGCGCAAATAACGTACTCTTTAAATTAACTGCTTGGTTAAAACGCGCTAAAACCCCGAAACCTTGGTACAACCTCCCTATTCAATAATTAATTTTAATTGTGTACACGTTTTACTCCAAACAGAAAATTTAAGTAAACCACCATCTAAGATTTTATGCGTTATGTGTAAAAGCTTCTGAGGTAGAATGAAATCGTTTCCCTAGAATTTCGGTATTTTCATCATTACACATCTTAAAGTCACCTCATTTCTTTGCACGAAGTCGTGTTTAATTGAAAGTTATCACAACGAGAGTGCTGTACTTTTCACTTAACCGTATCATTACGACTTGACAGTAAGTTGTTCCTCAGGGCCCCACGTTGGGCGCCAACCGCCCGCTCTTTTGCTCCTTTTAGTCCCTCGTGCCTCTTTTGTTTTACTACCCAGATGCCATCTACCCCACCCCTATTATTTAACTAACATCACTATACTACGGGACGACACCATTCAAACGGTGGTTCGCACGTACACTTCGCTTGAGAAACGTGCTTTTGAATCACGAAACTTCGTTTTAATTAAAAACACCGGTGTAATTACTTATCCCGCATAGAAAAAACGATGGTCATTTAATATGATGTATCCACCAACCAAAGGCCAAAGTATCGGAAGTATTATATTAGAAACTAGGATCTAAAAATATACTTTTGAATAGTTTCTAATATGAATTACCGCTATTATGTTCATTTCTTTTGATTTTCGGCCCTGATGGCTCTTCAGACTTTATTTCCACTTATAAAACGTTTTCCTGAATGCTGAGTTGCTCTGGCGTCTGCTTACCTTTCTATTTTTTAAGAATTTTCGGTCATGGGTTGAGGGTGTTTTATTTACAGCGCCCGCTGCCGTGCTTGGTTGGCGCCATATTGTCTCCGTATTTCGTAAAAAAATATTTTCCCTGCAATTTTTTTATTTTAATAAGCCCCACGAATGGAGCAGAGCGGCGTCTAAATTGAAAGAAATTTAACGATGTCAATAAAGAAAACATTTTATTTTTCCTATTCTGCCCTTGTAAGCAAGCTCGGGTTCATATTTCCCCTGCGAAATACTCAAATTACACTAAAACACCCTTGTAATACAAGAAATAAAATTGTGGATACATTTCTGTCCATGAAACTGTAAAACGAAGTATCCATTTACCCGAAGATAACTCCTGTGATTAAAATTGAATTCATTTTCTTGGAAGTCGATAAACTAGTTAATGTGTCCATTTTGTCCATACGTGTACATACTTTCTATCGTAAGTATTAAATTGAAGAAAAAAAAAGCTAATCAAAAATGTTCATGTTTTGTTATTAAACCACGGTTTATTTATAATTATAAAATATGTACGTATATTTTACATTATTCAAAATCTTTTTATGGATACGGCACTGAATAAGTACACTCATTGCAGTGGATCTCAATTATCTGAAGCTAAGCTAATTAATCTAACTTTTTCGGCCACAGCAATCATAATCAAATATCATAGTGATACAAAATTATAAAATTTTTTAAATGATATACAAATATACCTACGAAAAAAAAGTTCTTTGAACAAATGGGAAAAGTATGCAATCTTTTTAAAAACAATAAAATAGTTAATTAAAAAAACATACGAAATATATTTTAGTTTCCCAAGTATATAACATCATGTATAGGTATTAAACTTTTCTGTGTAATTTTTTATTAAAAAATCTACGTTCTTTCCCATTTACATGGAAATTTTCTTTTATGAATAACCCATTATTAAAATATAATATTGTCGCTAATGTAGAGTTTAATGTTTTAAACTATGGATGTAGGGTTATATCTCTGCGCTATAAAATAATTTTCATAACGACGGAAATTCGTTTTGTTCTTTTTCATAATTTCAAAATAAGAATAATTGCGCAAGTTTTTCAATTTAATGAGAACACAGCGATTTTGAATTTTTCCAATAAGCTAAGGGCTTTTTAATGCAGACGTCCTTATGTTTTATTATCCAATAAATGATGATATCAATAAAAAAACGGTATCCAGTAATAGTCGCTATAAACTCTTTATTATTATTTTGTTTGTACCGAGTAAAATACCACTTAAAATAATCAGCTTCGTATCGAAATAGTATGAGCTTTCTACGTATAAATAATATTAGCTTTTTTTTAACAATCTGAAATAACATATTATACTTAGAAATATAAACTAATTTTTGATTGAAATTAATTTACCTGTTGTTTTGACTGCTACTCTTTTCAAGGGAAATACACATATTAAAGGTTAAATATATTTATTAATACTTTTTCTTTTTTTTCTTCTTATGGTTCAACTCCCCGAAGAAGGTTGGAAATCATCATTAACCCTTCAAATACTATGCTTAAACATCCTTTTGTAAAAGGTGCTATAACGTCGTTGTACATAGCAAAAGAAGAGATATTGTGACATTTTAACGTTCTTATTGCCGAAATGTTTCTGTTTTAATGGCCATTTTCAACGAGTTGTAAATAAATCATTATCAGCAATTGAAAGTTGAGGAAGAGTAAGGTTTGAGCCTCGGACCCTTTATCCGTGAGTCCGCAACACTAGCCACGGGACCAAAACCAGATTTTGATAATACTTTTTTCATAATTTATAAAAATAATAATATTACTTAGGTCTGTTTCTGAATACGACTTAATAATTTTTTTAAAAACAAGAGCATTGTATTATATATAGAATCTTGTGACATCATAGCCAAACAGGAGTAAAGAAGAAATGCGGTCTCAAATGTCTTTTTTATACAAACGTATCCCTGTATTTCCTCCCTGAATTATTGTACCTACCAACGATTTTTTAATGCAATATATGTAGATATTTACCATCTCTCTTTCTCCACTCGTCTCGTCTCTTTTGTTTTTCTTTTTTGATAAATCGTTTCGAATGAGAGCTGGGACCATTTAAAAAGCGTCCTGTTTTTTTTCTGCCGCCTTCGGACGTACGGTATTAGAATGTAAAAAATAATTTTCAAAAACGGGAAAGTCTCGACACACAAAATTTTATTCTGATACGCCTTCTAAAAAAATATTAAACAAATCGGTTTGTTACAAAATTTTACAATTGTCCAAATGTTTGTAGACAAAAAACTGGATTTTACCCCCTAAGAAGTCATTAAAATTAAACATTTACAACAGAGATGGAGAACATTTGAGAAAAAGGGATTTGTAAGTCTAGGTATTTACAGGGCTTATGACCTATCGTTGCCACTTTACACACTGTGTAACATTCAACATCCATATTTCGTTAATTTTTCCATCTGTCGAATCAAACAGGCAAAATGGCGAATTTCATACAGTTGTAAAGTGGCCACTTCAACCTGCCGATGATAGGTCATAAGACCTGTTAATGCATGAACTTCCATATTCCCTTGTCTTAAATGTTCTCCTGTTGTAATGTTTATAATCGGTTTATTTTGGGGTATGGAAAACGGGACAGTGAAAAGTTGATTTTAGCAAAATAATCCCGACGCCGTACAGCATTGGGGTGGCATTTGCGAGAGAGTGACAAAAAAACAACGTTCAAATTCTTATTCTTTAAAATTTTCTGGCATCACATATCCTCTTAATAAATTGACCTGGGTTGTGGATTCCAATGCATCGATTACATAGACTCACGGATCAGAGGTCTGAGTTCGAATCTCGCTCTCACATAACATGTTCCCCATTGTCTAAAAAATTTATAACTAACCAGTTAAAGTTGGCATTTATATATGAAACGCAATATTTTTAATACTAAAGTAAACAAATAAGATCGTTTGCAAAAAGTGTGTGTACACGAATTAAAGACGTACGAATACTGGTGAAGTAATTCTTAGAAGAAATCACATAGAAGTCAAGAAATTAACACGGCTTGTGGTAATCATGATGATTATCAAAATAAAAATAATATTTTACCAAGATAAATCAGAAAATGAAATTAATTAGTCTATTGTAATGTATTATATAAAAATTCGATATTAAATATTTTTTATTTAGTGTATTTATTTTATAGAAACATACAATCAACAATGATTCGATTACACAATAATGATAATGTTGAAAGGCATACCAGCAAAATGTATTAATAACAATCATACATATATATATGTATATATATAATCAATCATATACACTAATACACATACACACATCTACACTTACTCTCATACAAATACACATAAACACACCCTTTTGTTGTAACACAATTTAATAATATGTATGATTCTTATTAAGAAACTTTGCTAGTCTTTCTTTAAACTGTATTTTTTTTTAAATGTTACTATATCATTGTCGACTGTTTGTTTCTTTAAAATGAATAAATAAGTATTTAATTATGGTAAATTCTTAAATTTGTGCGTGCGCATATTTATTTATTTATTTTATTTATAAATAAATATGTAAGAGGGTGAGTTTTTATGTATTTGTCTGAAAGTAAGTTTTTAGGTTCATCATTAAAAAGCAAATGGGAGTGTATCGCAGCCAGATAAAATGAGTCGTAATTTATTTAAAAATATAATACATCTAAATTTACTTCAACAGAGAGGGAAAACGTTTTTGAGAAGGGAATATGAAAGTCAAGGCATTTACAGGGCTTATGACCTGTCATTGGCTGATTTAAGTGGCCACTTTACACACTGTGTAACATTCACCATTCTGCCCACGTTTGAACCTCAACATTTCCTCAACTCTTCCATCTGTTGACTTTTGTGAAGTAAAAGAGCTGAAACCTTTATCGCGGGGGTGAGATTCATCCGGTTGAACCAAATCACCTACTAGGCAACGCCTGGAAACAATTTTCCAATTTTTAAACTTCTTCTTTTACCAGGTTTCTTCTTCAACAATGTTTGAGTATGTCCAAATGCTTGCAGACTGGCTGGATTTTCTCCCTAGGGAGTTGTTTATATTTAAATTTATTTCAACATATCACTTAAAATATAATACATACCATCAAAAACTGATTAACTATGGGTGGCTTCAACCAGATGACAGAATTTGATTCAGAATACGGTACAACCGTCTTAAAAAACCGTCATGTTTTCTAAATAATTTGAAGAAATTCGTAGCATGTCATAATAAAATAAATTGTTTTTATTAAATTACAAATTAAAAAAAGCTTCAATTAAATTTATTTATCTATATAATCACTTTGCAACGGGCTCTTGAGGTATAATGTATATAAGGAAATTGCGCTGTATAAGTTATCGTACATATATGTATACGTCTATATGAAAAGTTTATTATAATTTGAACAAGAACGATAGAGCAACGATTGTTATGCATAGTTAGTGATACAGACTGGCAGATGGAATAAATACATACTTGAGTATAAATTGTATTGGTATGTTAATCACATTAAGTAAATAATAAAATGCATGAGTAAATCTGTCGTTCACAGTTTGCATCAAAATGTGCAAAAATGAATCATCTCGTTCAATAATGGATTAAAATCGTACAAGACTGTGCCAGGTTTAATGCTAACTACTTTACGAGGTCTGTTAGCTTTCAACTTTATTAATCTGGCGTATCACGCTATAAACTATAGCACATATCCACAGATATGATTAAAAGGAATTTTATAGGTGAAATACCCCTCAAAATCAGTACGAGAGTTTAGGATCGCAGGTGGCTAGCTACGAAAAATCAAAGCTTGTATAGTTTCTGTAATCCGATCATCATTCCCCTTTCCGTCCCAATTGATGCTTAGAGCATTGTATTTGTAAACCAAATGTAGAAAATTTTTATCATCCGTTATATGAAGTTAAAGTGATCAGTGCGACGCTTCAGGTGGCAGAGGAACAATAATATATTGCAGTTTAAACAACTTTTGAAATCAATACATTTCGTCCACTCTGCTAGGGATAACACCCAGCATCTCAGAAGGCCAACGCACCAATCACTACACAACGACGCGAACTTATCTCTACTAGATTGTCATATTCAGGATTTTTATCTAAAAGCAGCTGTCGAGTCGAAAACACTTATCCAGGGTTCTGGTTTTATTTCACAGACATAACTGTATTCTTTATCAAATCCCATACCTGACATTTATTGTCTCCATCATTATTATGTCCACTCCGCAGTCAAAGAATATCGTGTTCACAAATCGGCTTTATGCTAGCTCTCGCGGGTACTCTAAAGTCAGAATTGCCGATTTACTGTCAGCATTGGACGTCCAAAACTAGGGAACCTAAGGCCAAGTGAAGTAAGCAACATTGGCCAAATAAACCAAAGTAGGTAAAATGCCGAACACTCTTCTAGTGGAACAAAAAGCTTGTTGATGACCATCAACAGACCGGCTTCTCCCGGAGAGTTTTAAATGATTTTTTCCTCTTCTTTTCTTTGCAGTCTCAATCCTGGGAATTGGTTTGCAGCAAAGTCCTGCATCTCGTCCTCCATTGGTCTCTATTTTCCGCAGCCCTCTTCAGCTCGACATATGAGGCGCAGTTAAAATCTTCGCTAACTTGCTCCAAATATTCCCGTCGGGGGCGCCCTCTATAATTTGTCCTCACTAGAGCAAATTTTTTTTCTTCACAAGAGCAAATTCTGACAATCTCCTGATTGGCCCATCACTTCCTGACCCCAATATAACTTTTAATTACGTATAAAAAAAAACAGAAACCAACAAAAAAACAAACTTTTTTACAGCTAGCTCACTGTGATTACTATCCTTGCCTCTGAGTACCACCTGTAATATTATTTTTCTTGAGATAAGACAGTTTTTATCACCATTTTTTATGTTCATATAAAATTCTGAACCAGAATGGAATAAAAATAAATACAATAGTTGTTATAAAAAATCAATAACAACTCATTATTTATCCAACTTAAAGCTTTTGCGCATTATTGCAAAGCTGCTTTTATTATTTTTAACGTAAAAAATAATTACCATTGATACATGGGGCATTGAATTGATATAAATGCGTTCGGTATAAAGGCAATGAAGATAAGCTTTACTATGTATATTTTTCAAAGTTTATTTTTATGCCCCAATGTCCAGAATGTGTCGATTTGTCAATTCGTCCCTAAACTAGTAATTCTTTAGGATAGATCTTTCCGCTTTTCGTAAATCTCTTCCCCATTAACACAGTGTAGGATGAAGATAAATTGGCATGGCTTATACACATACTCAAACATTGTTGAATTACTACCTGGTAAAAGAAGAAGTATAAAAATTGGAAAATTGTTTCCAGGCGTTGCCTAGTAGGTGATTTGGTTCAGCCGGATAAATCTCACCCACATGATAAAGGTTTTAGATATTTCCCTTCACAAAAGTCAACAGATGAACAAGTTGAGGAAATGTGGATGTTTAAACATAGGATGATGGTAAATGTTACACAGTGTGTAAAGTGGCTACTTTCACTAGTCAATGACAGTCCGTAAGCCCTGTAAATGCCTAGGCTTCCATATTCTTCTTCTTTTTTTCTCTCTTTGTTGCAATATATTTTTCAAATATTCACTTATTTATTTATAAATTTGTATAAACCAACTTTAACTTTAGAGTTGACCGGTTTTAAGGTTGATTATTCATCATCATCAATTAAAAATTATTCGTTGCTGTTTATATTAAAAGATATTGTCTGTTTCTTTTGATCAATGTTTTGTAATATAAATAGGAATGCGAGTAAATGTAAGTTAGTTCAAGTCCGGATGATGTAGAAGTTACCTCGAAGTAGGTCGACGAATTTAAAGTTAAGTTAAAGTGTGTGTATGTAAAGTTAATTTATAAGTAAATAAGTTACAACAGACATGAAAAACACTTAAGAGAAGGTAATATAGAAGTCTAGGCATCTACAGGGCTTATGACCTGTCAATGGCTGGTTTAAGTGGCCACTTTACACACTGTGTAACATTCACCATTCTGCCTACATTTGAACATCTATATTCCTTCAATTGTTTCATCTGTTAATGTTTGTGAAGTTGAGTTTTATATTGTGTTTTATATTGTGTTCTGTAATGTGTATATTGTGTGAAATTAAGTTCTATATATGTATGAAGCTGTGAAGTTCTATATTACCTTCTCTTAAAAGTTCTTCATCCCTGTTGTAGTATGTTAATATAAACAGCTCCCCAGGGAGTTGAATCCAGTCCTGGTCTACAGAAATTTGGACAAACTCAAAATATTGTTGAAATAAATAAGTGTGAAATGTCAAACCACAAAGAAAAATATGTTTCATTTCATTTTTTTGCACCACAACAGGCCAGGAGGGCCAATCACAGTGGTGAATTACATTACAGAACAACCAGGCTTGAGAAAAATCACATTTTTTACATTTTTGTGTTCTCACCGGGAATCGAACCCGGAATCTTCCGTGCGCGAGTCAAGCGTCTTAACCACTACGCCACGGAGGCTGCCATGTTAATATACAAATGAAAAAAACATTCCCCTGTATTTTTGTAAGAGAAAAAAAAATGATTACTTAATCTCAAGATTACACGCATAACATTGTTGTCCACAAAACAGATACATGTATATTTCATTGGACACAAATTGCGGATATGTCTACGGACAATAGATCCCATGTTAATCTTATGATTATCTTGGTGAGTGGGGTTCGGTCCGGGCACCTGTTTGCCCCGCTGAGTCCTGGATCCTCCTTCGGGTGCGTACCGGATTAACACTTCTGTGGATGCGAGAAAGATTCAAACCTGGAGCCGTGGCCATCGGACCTTCACTATATCACCGCTGATCCCCTTCCATTAGGAATCATCACGTTTTAAAAATACGAGTTGTTTTTGTGTGTTCTTGTTTTTGCGTTGGATACCTAAAAGCATTTTTTCCAAATATTAACTGTGCGGAAAGATAAACAAATATTACATGCAAAAAACATGTTTTGCTTTCAGTTACTACCATTTTCTTTTAAAATATTACAACAAAGATGGAGAACATTTGAGAGTATGAAATATGGAAGTCTAGTCATTTACAGGGTAAAATGGGAATGTTGAAAGGTGCCCACTTAAACCAGCCAATGACAGGTTAAAAGTCTTGTATAGACTAATACTAAACTTTCATATTTCTTTCTCTAAAATTGTTTTCCATCTCTGTTGTAATTTGTTCTAGTATTTCGTGTATAAATAATTCGAAAAACTCGAAATATTATAATATTCTCAGCAATCTACTAATTTAAAAACCCACATGTTATAAAATAAAAAAAGGGTTTTATTGTGCAGTCAAAAACTGATAATTTTAATTAATCGTATTTTGTAAAAAAAATCGTTACACAAAAAAAAAATCAAATAATAATCTCTTTTTTAAAGAAATCTAGAAATTTGTAGATTTAAGCATCACTCGTCTTTTATTTCTATAATAAACAAAGCTGTTTAAAAGAAAGTTTAATATATTTTTAAAAGTTACTATTCACCATTGCAAAATTATTCAAGCAACTTTACATACTTAATACATTGCAATAAGCTATGCATAATCCGTTAAACTGCCTTGTAAGATGTTTTTATTGATTATCTAACAAATAGGATATAAAATTATGACTGTGCATTTAAATATAAAGAAACATATCTTACCCGATTATACTAACATACATAATATTTAGACCTAAGCAGTCAAATAGTATTATGTATCTTTGAACTTAAATGGCATCCAGCATCTTAAACTTAATACCAAAAATCCAACCAATAAAATCTCGTAGAGGTTTATTCAACATTATAATTTTATAAAAAGAAAACTTTGTTTTCGATACTTGTTTTAAAATGCAATCAATAAAAAAATATAATAGAAGCCTACACTATTTTTTATTAGATCTAGCATCGATTGAATCTTGAACTGATTGAAAACATACCACCAGTCTAATGACGTCGATAACGAAGAAACTTAAATTAAAATTATAAATAAAAGTGGAAAAACTAGTAGCTGGGTCGTAAAAAGAGGAATAACCTAGCAAAAGTCATGCTCTTTTAGATTTTTTATATATTTTTATAGGTACCTGATTAAAAATCGATGTTCTTTAATTTGGCGTTGATGTCACCGGTAGTGACATCAACGCCAAATAGACTAAACAGTGTGGGATGAAGTTGGATTGGCATTGTTTAGCTCAAAGTTTTTGGTCTTTCGTTTTTTTTAATATATTGTATACTATTATTGTTTTGCCCTTGTTTGTCTTTGCTAAATAGTTTTATGTTCTTTTTGTTCAGTTTCTTGCATTTATGTTTCTTGATGTAACTGTTGTAATTGATTAAGGCCGTATCTATATATAATAAATAAATAAATATCACCAAGACCTAACACAAGTTAATAAAAAAAGTCCAAGTGGGAATAACTCTTTGGATTGGGGCTGGACGACAGACAGGCGCGGGTTGATCCAATCAAAAAAAATCACTGCACCAAATCCGTTACGGTAGACTATGATTTGAGAAAGGGTGTTCTAAGGCCTGCAATAGAAGAGCGTCGATTGGCATTGCTCTGTTCCTTATATGTTTAAAGAATTGTTGTAAATAAACATACCCAAATGTTACTGAGATTATCATAAACAACGATGACATAGAGGAAGAACCACAGACAAAAATTGATATGATGATCGCACAAGAAAATAAAGACACTGAAGGCTTTACTTGTGTCAAGATAGTGATAAAAGTGACAGTACAGATAAAACAAAACCATAAAAAAGTTTCGTTTCACAAGAAAAAATAAAATAAACATTTTCTTGTACAATATATGGATTACATACATATGAACTAGTTTATATTACTTTATCATCATCATTTTTCTATCTACACTCATTTTTTCTTTAAATTGATTAACCTGTAAGATGATGGACACTTAGGTTTTTTCATAAAATGTGCTTTCAAACTCTGCATTTCAGTAAGTAAAAGGTTAAAGATAACGTATTTTCAAAATAAAATTTGTGTTTAACTTACAATTTCGTCTACATATACAACATATCCTAAACCCAAAACAATACCACCTTCTGAAGAATAAATTTTTTTTGGCCACTGGACTATAAAGTTTTTTTAATATAATCATTGAAAAGAGTATTTTTTCATTAGGAACATCATTTTTTTAAATTAAAATACCTTACTAAAATCATTTTAAGGTACAAACTAGTAACAAGCCTAACTTAATCTTTTTTGTATGAAAACATGTTGAAAATCACTGATCAAAAATCTATGATCTTTCTAAATTAAAAGAATAGTTTAAAAATAAAAACAGTATATAAATAAAACACTTTTTATCACATACAAAACAATAAATAGGTACATACAATATAATCGAATAAAAACACCTATATTATCAGCGATATTATATCTGTATTCGTATTATGGACATTTTTTTAGAAAAGGTTAATAAGAAAGTATTCATTTTTATTGAAAGAAACTGAATTTATTCCACCGTTTCGAGTAACAATTGTGAAATTGCCAATTTGCTTTATCAAGTTAAATCCGTACGGGACATTTTTTCTTTGAAAAAATATGAAGACTTTTATTTATAATAATCTCATCTGAAATTATTGAACAAACAAGACAAAACATCGGGCAAAGCAAAGCTTCTGAATGTATCTTTCAGAAGAAAAGCAATTTAGTTCAACTAAAAGATTTTTTCTTACTGAAATGTCATGTGTCAATCAAGATGGCGGCTTGTCACACTTTCCCGCGCTTTTTTCTTTGTTCCTCATGCCGAGATCCTCGTAAGCTGGTATGCGGTGACATCTAGGAAATGTTAAAATTGTAAAATATTTCAGCTTGGATTGCTTACATTTCGCGGTCTTTAACAACCCAATTATAAAACCTTAGAAGCAGAAAACTCGGGACTTTTTGTTTGTCTTTCGTTTGGTTCTAAAGCCGAGCTCTACCATTTCGAAATAACAACACGGTCGGTGCGATTGCTCTAACACATTGTTAGCGGTCTTAGTTCAAATCTCTGCGTAAATAATGGTTCCACAAACTACCCGAGACATGTGAAATAATTTAATTACAAGAATTTTTCACATTTTTTGCATACACCTATGGAATACCACTTAAAAAGTCAATAGTCTTCATCTTATCTTAAAAACAAATCGAAGTATTGCATATATATATATATATATATATTTGCAATTTCATTGGTTCAGTTGAAGCTAAATGAAACCAATTATTCCTTCGGTGTTATTATTACTCAAACATACAACTACGAAAAAATTTTTTTTTTACGAAAGTGGTTAGTAGACAGAACTTTCCTACGAGCAAACTGATTTATTATTTTTGTAAAACATTCTTTAACTCAGTATTTTTATTACTCATTGAATACATTTCTGTCATTTTCTTGGGCTAACCTTTTTTTATTTCTTTCTTATTTTATTAACAAATTTTAGATCTTAATTTTAATAGATGCTTTTTTTTCTTCTTTAGATATGAATTGAAATTTTCGATTTACTTTGTTTTATTTTTCATCTTGTTTTGATTACATTTATGAGCACACACTGTTTATATATGTAAGAGTATATACATTTTTTCCTATACTTAAAATATATTTAAGTAAATAGCTATTCTTTGATTTTAATTGTATAATTTTTCTCTATTTTCTTACTTTTAAAGAATTGATTATTTTAAACAATTTTATCTGGTTTTGTTGAGTTATTTCTTTTCTATCTTCTTAGTAATATTTTTAGTTTTTCAAAGTATCAAAAACATAATAATATATCTTCATTATTTTATATGTATACAGTATTATGTCAGTACTCTTTTATTTGATTCTTAATTAAGACTAATGTCTGAGCACCCGATGATAAACTGTCATTTAATAGTTTATGGGGACAAAATATGTTCTATGTTTTATTTTATAATGTATGAATATTGTAATAATGTGTGTATTTTATTGAATAAAGACTGAAAAATTTTGAAAAAACAATATATTGTTCTCTAAATAATTACGCTTAAATATCTACATTGGTTTTGAATGTGATTATATAAATGGTAAATAAAATAAAAATTTATAAAATAAAAGTTTTAACTAACCGTGCATCGTAAATTGGTTAAAAACAACGCGTTTTTTTTATTATGTAATGAATTACCACAAAGTTAGTGCTTCAAATATTAAAAAATATTTAAATTATTTATATCTGAAAGTCAACGCATATTTTATAATATGCAGTCCTTAAATGGGCTTCATGTGTCATACATATTTAATATAATAAGCAAAAATTTTCTTTACAATTTAATCCAATAAAAAGGACCAAGTCGAGACATCTTTCATTCTCAGCAGTGTCAACCGATATTAGAGATCGTGCTTCCTTTCTTGGAGGCTAAATAATAATCCATTGACGAGTCGTGAATCGTGATCGTCTAGCTCTAGCATAACCGTAGACTCAACACTGTAATCATTGTCATACGGATTTGAATAGAATAGCTCGGTCGTGGCTATGATCAATCTTAAAAAAAAGTTTTTTTGTCAATTGTTGTAGTAATCAAGTTCATCGTTTTAGAAACAAATCTAGTTAAAATTTTGCTTCATTTTTATAATTGTGATAAAATAAGTGATCATCATTTTATTGTCGAAGGATAATTATATGGTAATATATATATAAAAATTCACCATATGATAATGATAAAACATCGATGATCTAATCATCTAATTTGTAATATGCAACCATTATCAATTTTATACAGAATATTAAAACAATGATAGTATAAAACAATAATTTAAACATGTGAATACCGTTTAGTTTGACATGCTTAGTTTCTACTTTTAGACAGCTAGGTACATAATTATTGTATTTCTTTTGCCTTTTGAATATTTAAAAGAAGTAATAAAACAATCAAAAAAGCACTAAATTTTAATCTGAAGGTAAAAATTTTATGGGAATATTTTACGTTATATTTTATCATTGATATTGCAGGACTTTAGTACACATACTATATAATATGGTATAAATAATCTATGTCGGTCTCTTGGTGTAGTGGTTAGCGTGTTTGCCTACCATATAAGAGGTCTTGGGTTCGATTCCTGACATGGCTGACATAAAATATTTATTTTAAAAGGAGTTTTTACACTGGAATATTTCATATTCTCTAGACTGGCGCCTGAAGCGTAAGTCTGATAACCTTGCCTTCATGTTTTTTTTTGAATATCACTATAAGCCGCGATTGGTGTACCAATGCAGTGTCCTTTGCACCATTAGATGTCAAAAGGTCATAGTGATGATGATAGTACATGGCGGCCTCCGTGGTGTAGTGGTCAAGACGCTTGACTCACAGACGGAAGGTTCCGGGTTCGATTCCCGGTGAGAACACAAAAAATAAATGTGATTTTTCTCAAGCCTGGGTGTTTTGTGGTGTAATTCACCACTGTAATTGGGCCTCCTGGCCTGTTGTGGTGCAAAAATAAAATAAAAAAATAAAATAATGGGAAAATATGAGATTATTACGTAAAATGTTTTAATCATTCGTTTGACATAGTTTTTAAAAATAAATTGGTATTTGAAAATAATATTCCGTTTAATAATAAATAATCGATCAATGTTTTTAAAATTATTTTATTTTTTATATTTTTTTTAAATGACCCATTTATGTTAAATACGTGCGAAGGTTTTCACGGCCACTATTATCAATATATTTCTTTTTTGGGTGATACGTGGGTGTTGGATTTGTGCTGACGTTTCGGCTACCATTGCAGGAGCCATCTTCAGGGTAAACTGAATCTTCGTCTACTTTGTTTTCCCTAAAGATGGCTCCTGCAATGGTAGCCGAAACGTTAGAACAAATCCAACACACACGGTATCACCCAAAAAAGAAATATATTGACTCATTTGTGATATACATATATGAATTGTATTGTACATATGTGATCAATTTAAATTCCTACTATGACCAATTTAGAATGCCTTAATAGGTACAAATAAAGCAATAAACTGACTCATGAGTGAAACGAGTGTGAGAGATTTTGGAGGAAAAAAGTAATCATTAAAGTCATCCGTTATTACCTGCATACCTTATTTGTCGAGTCGTGTTAAGTCGTGCTTTAGAATATAATATCTACGTAAGGTTAAAGCGAGTTCTTTGACAATGCTCTGTTTGTGCTATACTTAACTATCGTGGCTTTGCAGTGACGACATCTTTTTTGTACTTTTGTCTAAATTATCGTGAAGAATACTTAAACATATATATATATATATTATGTAAGGCAAAATTATGCAATTTTCATTTAACGAGTCTTGTTTTCCTTTTTTCAAATTGATTTTTAAAATTTATAATGGTCGATATTCGCACCCCCAGGAGTATACTGTGGTATGTCTAAATCGCGTTCTTTATTATAATGCCCATATTTTTTTTTGGTATTTGCTCATTTGACTGATAAAATATGAAAAAAACACTGTGGCGTTATAATTTCTTCGATATATTTTACGAAATTTTACTCATTTGATTTTGGTTCTCAAACTTGGTTTGTGGAAACTTTACACTATATTGATTGTAACAAATACCATAAAATTATAATTAAGGTCGTTTTCACAAAAGATAAGATAACTTATTTTTTGTTTTGAGCACCATCATGTGAAAAGGACCAAAATTATAATGTTATGATATTTGTTACAATCAATATAGTGTAAAATTTCCGCAAACTAAGTTTTGTAAAATTTCCATTGAATGTCATTTATCAATAAAAAATTATAAAAGCGCCATCTTTGAATAATTAGTTTCATGTTTTTGTTTAAAATCACCTGAATTACAAAGCATAATAAAAAACAAAAATAATAATAATAGCAAACAATGAGAATTGTGCGTAGAGCACAAATAAGTAGTTTGGAATCTCCCACTCCCTTTTTTTCCTTCGACTCCTTCTACGACCATTAATTTTTCGAAACTGTTCTCGTGTCCTCTGGCGATGTGTCCGAAAAAACTGGAGGACACAATTTAAGCAGATGGAAGATAGCCTGTCATCTACGTTTAGGTCTTTTAATATTAATATATTACAATGATATTCAATATTTTTGTATGGAAACAAATGAATGCTATTTTCGTTTAATATTTGTCGTTTTTAAGTTTTCATATTCGTGTTAAATCCGCTTTTTTGTTAAAGAAGCTTTTCGAACACATTATAAAATAAATTTAATGACCTACCACGTTTTATAAATAGTTAAGTGTTTCCATTTTCTTATAAATACAGATTTAAAAGTGACTCGTTAAAAATGTAACACTCTAAGCGATTTAAATAAGAATAGGGCGTAAAATTTATTCCACATATAAGCAAATATGTATTTTGCTAAACCAACTTTATTTCCTCGCGCGACTTATACATTATGCACAGGTATACAAGTGAACACCCTGTAGAAATGAAGGTAAATTCATTCGTAATACGTATTAATGTTGAATACATAATATTATATGAAAACGTACCGCCGAGAACATTAAAGCACTCTCACATTTTATGCAATTTATAGAGTGGTGGGTAAGAGGTTGAAATGTAAAGAATGTAGGGTATTTGAACCGTGATTGTACATGACTGGTGAGTAAGTAAAGCAGTATAGATTTCTGCGTCTATTACTGCAAATGCACATCAAGCATTGGCTTAGATTTTCAATTGAAGTTTATGAATTTGTGGTTTCGTATAATTTTGGAACGAAGAAAAAATAACGAATTTAAAAACATACTGGATGCGTTTTATGTTCCAGGGCGATTATGTCTAGCCATCATTTTGGTTTGGATGTCATCTTTTGTCAGCTCATATTTGACAGTTGTGACAAGTGGTCAATAAGAGCATCTAACGCAGCAACAAACCAGAAATTATAAAATAAGTTATGAAAATAATCGTTAAAAATATGTTTTAAATTAGGTGTTTTTTTTATGCCAAGCAAGCAAAATATTTAGCGTGTTTTAAATGTTTAAATAAAATTCATTTATTAAAAGATAAAACAAAGTCAGGACGATAACGTGCCCAAAAAATACAGTGTTTTTGAACATCCGTGCACCTCTCATCGATGCCGTTCACATGAATTAGTATGTTGGAAAACTATTATGACAAGTTGGAAATATTGTTTTTTTCGAATTGGACCAATTTGGTCTACAGCATTTGTGCTTCCAACAAGATTGTACCACGTCACACACAGTTTATGCAATGATGCAAATTTTCTAAGAAACTTTTCTCGGACGAATAATGTCAAAAGCTGATTGGCCCCCGCGATCCTCTGATTTGATCACTCTCGATTTTTTTCTGTGGGTATCTTCATATGAAAGGAATATACCGGCACACCAATGATTATTCTAATACTTAAAAAAACCTCCAAAAAGAAAGTGCTAAAATAAAACCAAAAGTCTGTAAAAATGTAATGAAAAACATGAGATAACATTTTGACCACGGAAAGAGGCGGCTACATGACTGACATTATATTTTAAACAGATTGTTATAAACCATTTAATCAATCAATCAAATTTCAATGACGAAGTTGTGTTTCGTTAAAAAGTTATTAAAAAAAAACTTCGGCCCAAAACATAAAATGCATCCTCTTTTAGAACACTTTAATCATACACAATTTACACAAAACAAAGGTTTAGCGATTACAAAAATTTGCAACAAATATAAAAAAAAGAACGAAACCAATACAATACATATGTACGTGGTTTTAGTTATGTTAAATTTGTAGCCAACTGATATTAGAAATGGCACTACCAGAAGAGACCAGGGCAAAATAAGAAAGTGGCTGTTTGATCATGAGTTTATTTATAAACCAAAAAACTTTTTTCCCACTATGCAAAAATTTATTAATTTAATTTTGAAATTTCTATTATTTTTTATGTTTACTGTTTGAGTTTTTTTTCTAGCTTCTTAATATTTTGTTAGCTGTATTTATATTAGATAAAAAGTGTAAATATATGTTTTCTTTTAAAGAATCTCTACCGACACGCCATGTAAATTGATTGATTTAGTGCGTCTTGTAACTAACACTATACCTGTTATGAATTTTGGATACCTCTTTTGTAACATGTTTTGAATATTAAAAAAAAACAGTTTTAATAATAAACCTTGTAGGGCCTTTTCCAGTACATAATATATTATTATTATAATTTACAGTACCGAAAAGGGAAAATACTTTTGTAATGGAAATATGGAAGTCAATACATTTACAGGTATTTACAGACTTATGACTTGTCGTTAGCTGGTTTAAGTGGCCACTTTGAACGCTGTGTAATATTCACTATTTTGCCTATGTTTGAACATACACATTTCTTCAACTCTTCAATCCGTTAACTTCTGTGGAGTAAAGATTTTCAATTTTTTCCCCAGTTGCATTGATTTGAAATATGCACCGAGTGCGATAATAATGCATATGATGAAGATGAATAATGTATTTAATAGAATGTCAAACTAACTGGCTAGATAAAAAGACACGAAACAAGAATATATGAATAATTTTATTGCAACAAAAAGGGAAAACGTTTTCGAGAAAGGAATATAGAAGTCTAGGGATTTACATGGCTTAAGATTCGTCATTGACTGGTCTAAATGGCCATTTTACACACTGTGTAACATTTACCATTCTGCCTACGTTTAAACATTCACATTTCCTCAACTACATATATGAGTGACCAGCAACATTACTATCAAGGTATAAAATTGAAAAAGTATTTTCAGGAGTTGCCTAGTAGGTGAAATAATTCAGCCAGGGGAATTTCACCCACATGAATAAAAGTTTCAGCTCTTTTACTTAATAAATTCAAGAGATGGAAGAGTTTAGGAACTGTGTGTGTTTAAACATATGCAGAATGGTAAATGTTACACAACTTGTAAAGTGCCTATTTTAATCAGGTCATAAAAACGCCTATGCTTTCCTATTCCCTTCCCAAAAATGTTTTCGCTCTCTGTTGCAAGACATTTGGCTTAAAATATTTTTTTGATTCTCAGCTAAAGTTGAAAAACTGTGAATCTTGCATATATCATCCGATTAACGTCAGCTTACGGCGTCATACCTTAATTCGTGCATAATGATGGGGAACGCTCGCGGTAGGGGGATCAGGTATCTGATTGGTCTGTGTACCGCAACCTAAAGGTATTCCGGCGTATAATTATATGCTCATGATTTCACAACTCGGTGTTTGTTATTTACACCCATCGGATTCAAGGTACCAAACGCTTTATTGAAATTCTTATGCCAAGTAAAAAAAAATACTTTTCATTAAAAATTATTTGAAATAAATTTGGTGTATCCATGATTGTCAGGCTCTACGTACATCGAACAGATATTTTTTTAAATAGTGTTCAGTTATAATTTAGCATTGTGTTTCAGTCTTCTTTTATTTTTTTCTCTCGATATTTTAAAGTACTTATATCTACTTAACAAACACTATAATTAAATACAGTTTTTAATTGTGATACAAAATATATTTTATGCAAAATGAAAATTTGCATCAGTCCCTAAAAACGAAATAAGTTTGCGCATTTAAGTTTTAATTACATACTGGGTAATTCATATATCCGCAAATTTCTTTCATATAACAAATACATTATTTCCAAAATAAATTGATTTTTAATTTTTAATTAAATGAATGTTGATTTGCTGACTATGTTTAAAATATAAAACACATGTTAATGAAACTACTTGTAGAGAAAAACATAATTTAAAAAGGGACTTACTTATAAACGCGGTATAAAGTTATGCCTAAGCATAGTGATAAAATAAAGATAGGAATACCACCCTTATCATAGTGGTAGAATAAAGATGGTATTCTTATCCATATTTTAGCATTATGCCTAGGCGTAGCTTTTATACCAAGTTTATAAATAAGTCCTACTAAGATCTTGTACGACTGCTTTCAACTCTTCGACGGTTTTTTTTAATGCTATATTTTATTGATCCTGTACCTGAATCCGGTATCTGAAGCGTAATACAGATCTGGTGGGATTTGGTTAACTAAGTTGTTAATTTATTGTTTTTAAAAAAATAGTTTTATTTGTCCGAATTGTGTATTTTTTCCCAAGGAACATAATATTATTTATATGTATAAAACTATCTGTTTATGTTTTGTGTTATGAGTATTTATAGAAACAATTGTAATTACACAATCTGTTTGTTGAACATTGTCAAAAGTATTTTTATTGTGATGTAAATACATACTTTAAAGTAGATTTTGTTTCATATACTATGTATTTATAAAACGGAGCTTCCGTTTGAGGGATGATTTAATATTCTAGTCACGACAATGCCTAGCAAATTAGCAAGCCTAATGCTGACAGCGCAGCGTGTCAACTTGCGACACTTCTCCATAAAACGGAGAATAAAGAATACACATCTTCTCATTAGCGGAATCTGCTCTCCGGACGGTGTACGCGCCACGATAAAATGGAGTGTAAACAACTGGGGAACGCAGATAACGAGGACATCGTAAACCAAATGATTGATGGGCAAATAAAAGGACAGAGCAATAATAAAACAAAGGTTACCATTGCGAATTGCCTGGCTACGGACTCTGCGACTCTGCCCCTTAATAAAAACGACCTGGGGAGCTTTAATTTGATTATGCGTTTACACGAACACTGAATTTATTAAGGATTTTCCACATTTTTTGGCTCACCAACACATGAATCACTTCATTTTTTATGATGAAACTGCACAGTTTTGCAGATTCATCTTAAAAAAATAACTTTTTATTTTTGCAACGATGCGTTCAAAATTTTTGTCATGATACTGACACGTGAAATCAATGTACCGAGCGTTTTAGCAATACTTATTCCAAAGGTTACGTTTTCTTATACACGTTTTTTTAAAGGTAGTCCCAGTAGTATGACGGCTTAAATACTTACTTCATGTTCAAAAATACCGTTTTTGTTTCCTAGTTTAATACAAGCAGTAAGAAGTGTTTTTTTCTTAAGCTAGCCCTTTTATGGTTGATTATTAAAACTAATACTTCCAGATTTACATATATAAGACATCAATATGCTTTTTTTGTGTGATACCGTTTGTGTTGGATTTGTTCCAAAGTTTTGGCTACCATTTAAGGAGCCATCTTCTGGGTAAACTATGTGTTTAAAAAAAAAAACAAGTATATGGTTAAGTATTAGTTATTTGTACCGTGTCGCAGTCGGCACTAAGCACATTTCTATTCGTTTTTGTAGTATGTAGTGCTAGGAACCATCTTGAGTTTAATTTAAGCACGTCGTCTTTGTTTATGTTATTTGGGTGTCTGTGTATTTCAGTTGCCTCTTTTATTATTCGTGCACTATAATAACTGGGTTTATGTACTAATTTTGATGAAATCCAACCCACATGGTATCACCCAAAAAAGGAACATATTGATAACAGTGACCGTGAAACTCTTCGCACCTAAATATTGGACATATTTACCTATATTTATTAACGGCCGTGGCCAATTTGAATAAAATGTCATTTGCAAAATCAGTACTGCTAATAAATTATTTTTGTGTTTTTTTTCAATATCTACATTAAGCTCTTTTTATGCAATTTTAATGTATTTATCGAATAAATTATAAATATCACTTAATCTATCTACAGCTTTTTTTATTTAGCTTTTGGTTATGTAGTTGCGGATTTCTCGAAGCCAAAATACTTATACATTTTTAATGATTGAATTCTGTAAACATTCGTGTTTTTTTTTATATTTACTTTTATAATTTGTATTTCTAAATTAATATAATATACTTTTTTAAATTTCTAATTATAGAAAAATTATAAAAGTGAAATATGAACATCGTTTCTTAAAAATGCGTTAACCTCGCGCAATGATTATGACGTTGCATGATTATGCTAATGTAGTGTCGGAGCGTGTTTTAAATTAAAGATAATCATGGGATATGGTGATCTCGTTAGGAACAAAATACTCATTTTGTGGCACTTTGAAGCGTTCAGATTAAAATCTGTATCTTTATTGCATCATACTTTTATATTGTTTAACAACAATTCTCCGAGGAAAAAATCGTAATTTATTATTTTACTTATCTTGGGGTAAGCAAATGCCGTATATCCACATCCACACCCACGCTAACTGAATAGAAATAAATTCATATTACATTCGTATTCTTTATTGATATTAAAAATCTTAATAAAAATCTAATTTCCTTGAAAATGAACTTATCTTTTAATTGCCTGTCAGAACTTTTTTTTACAAGTATTCCTTATAATTTCAGATCAGTTAATTAAAATAATGTTTAATGAACGAATTCCAAAAATTTCGTTATGATGTAATTGAAAATATTATAATTTAAAAAATCAAATTAATACTAGTTATACTTAGGTGAAAATTGTATTTCTGACAGATATTTAATAAATCGAAATGTTTTAATAAGATTTCTCGGAAATTTGTCTCTCTAAGCTTCATAATACTGCGAGCTTAAAAATTGAAATCCAGTAATTAATTCATAATGTAGATAACGCCACACGGCATAAAATTGAAGGACTAAATATAATTAGCAATAAATAGGTATCCTAAAGCCTATTCGATAGATGTTTTTCCAGAATCGTAAATTGAATATTGGGGTGTATAAAAACAATTATGTGTTGGAAAAAATAAGGTTTGATCATATTCGGGGAATAAAATAAATATTCTTTTAAGAAAGAAAAAAAACAAAAAGCAAACTATAATAATGCTATTTCCCTTATTCGCAGTTATTGGATATTTTTATTTGTTTCAAAATGCTACCCACTATTATGTTGGCTTGTTTGTGCTTTTCACCTAATTCATAAATCGATCGATCGATACTATTCTCTATTCTGCCTATCCTTTAAATCACCATATCTCTTCATGACTGGCGCCGTGCCATGGTTTAAATGGTTAGACAGCCAAAAACTGGCGTCGAGGGCTGAATTTAGTTGGAGCATATGGTATCTACACAGAGCCTCCATGCATCTCTATCGGCTGCCAGCTTCTGTGCGTCCTCCCAAGTCAGGTTCACGTCCCGTAGTTCTGACATAAATTGCCGACGAACAGTCAGCAGTGGACGTCCAGAACGTCGAGAACCTAATGCCTTGTAAAGTAGGCAAGCATGTTTAAGGCTCTCAGGAGGTATCTGCAGTATATGGCGCAGCCAACCGTATTGCCTCCGCTTGGTGACAGTTGTCACCGGAGTGTGCTGCTCTGTTCTCTTATTACTTAACTCCTCACAAATTCAAACCACCGCACACTCATGATTCTTCTGAGACACATATTCTCAAAACTCAGCATTTTGCAGGTTTGGACTCAAGTCAGGTGCCGCAATCCGTGAAGGAGAATAGGTGTTATGCAGGCGTTATATAGGCGGCATTTGGTTTTCATTTAATAAATATCCAATCTCCAGACAGCCTTCTTACTTTTGATTTTGGCACTCTCACGGCAGTCTAGTGGCGGAAGCGTAGCGCGAAACAATGAATATTTAAAAATGCTTAAGCTAATTTATTAACTTAATACCTATTCTAAATGCCTCGGTATGGAAAAGGCCACCCCCGTAAGTCTAGAACAAACTCTAGTCTTTATTAAAAAGGCAGCACATCTTCTAACACATACCGAGGTCCCTAATTCTAAGTACATAATCTAGCGTGGTGGCGTCCCTAGAAAGGCCGCTTCCCGTGTTCCCATCCGTAACAGGTGGTCTTCCAGGCAGACGACGACCAGCTGGAATTTAATGGGCCATGGTATAGGAGATTCTAGAGGTGTCCATTCTATCGACGTGATTTCTCCAGAACCTTCTCCATGTTATGCTCCACCGTACTATGTCTTGGGTATCGCAAATCCGTCTAATTTCTCGATTCCGGATTCTGTCCCTTAGAGTTTTTCCTGCTATGGACCTTAGTACTTTTATCTCTTACGTTCTGAGCAGATTTTAATTCTAACCGTATCAGCCCTCGTCTCTACTGTATATGTCATGATTGTTCTGATACATATTTTGTATATACGTACCTTTCTTTCAATCAGCATGTGTTTATTGTGTCAAACATTTCCTAAGAATATATGTTTATTTTTTTATTATTATCATACTTAAATCTAGTATTCCGCACATTTAATGTGATTTACCACCAAGATAATTTTTATATTATAAAAAAACGTTTATTAAATAATGATTTCGGTTAATTTTTACTACGTTACAGAGTAAGTAAAATAAATATTATTAAGTAAAAGGTTGAATTCAAGCACCATTGAATTTTATTTGATTCAATCATCAATCTACCGAAGTACCATTAGTCCTTATATCAAAAATTCACTGGTAATATATATTTATTGTAAGTGGCTTGAGCTTTAACGAGAGAATAAAGCGAAAGTACTTCAGTCTGTTTATGTGATTTTTTATCTGTATAAACACAATATTTTTCAAGAGGTTCTTTACGTTGAGGGGTATCAAACAAATGTGATGAACAGAAATTAGAATATTAAATAACTGGCGTAATATGTAATCGATATATTGACATAGGATTTAAAGAAGAGATAATACTTTTTGTATAATATTCGATATCAAGATTTAGTCGAATAGTATAAGATGACAAATTGAAGCTTTTATAATACAACCTATATTAAATAAATATTTATTTATTATTTGTATACGACCAGACGGTTTTTACATGACAGGTATAAAATCAAAATTCTAAAGTTTTTTGGTATAAAAAGTTAGTATGTAGGTACTTATCTGATAAACAACAATACTTATCTGATAAACAACAATATTTTATTGATTGATTTGGTGTTGATTTTGATTACTAATAATATAACAATATTTTATTTTTAAGTATCGAATGACATTTGGCTAAATTATCATCATCATTCCCTTTTCGCATCAAATGGTGCATAGGGCACTGGATTGGCACACCAATCTCAGCATATCTTGATTTTTTTTGTAGCACGAAGGTAAGATGATCAGTCTCGCGCTTCAGGTACCAGTCTAAGGACTATGAAATATTTTTAGTGTAAAAACACCCCTTTTAAATAAATATTTCATATCAACCATTTCGGAAATCGAACCTGAGACCTCTTGCATAGTAGGCTAACGCGGTAACCATTACACCACGAGTCCGACTGGTTTACAGATATATGTTATAAGTAAGGATAAAATACTGGATAAAAATAGGTAGGTAAATAAATAAATGTGTTTAAATTATAACAGTTTTAGAGAAAAAAATAGTTTACAGTAGGTATTATTTTAGTGTAATTAAGTAAAATAGAATAATGAGTATGAAAAGAATGTGGAGTAGTTTTTACAGCATTCGAATAGGGCAAGTTTTTTTTGTCTATCTGGTCTGCCGGTGTAGTCCGACGATTGGAAAATTTACAAAATAATTCTGTAAAAAATTCTGTTCTGTTGAGAAATCAAATAGCGTACGTAAAAGAGAATCATCATAATTTCACCATGCATAATTTAATCTGCATTGGCACTTGATTAGAAGCGTTTTAATGATTTCAAATATATATAAAAGCAAGATGATCAGGCGCCAATTTAGGGATAATAAAACACAATTTTAAAAAAAACTTCCTATCAAACTTGAGAGTTCACATAACTGAGGATGGGATTATGCACAAATAGCTCGCAACCCGCCTGAAATAGCTGGAGCAACTTTTTACACGATGCGTGTTGTCTGGAACTCTAGTCTATACTAGGTCAAAACGAAATGCCTTTTATTCAATTATTGTATAATGCCAGTACTCTTATATGGGTGCAAATTTTAGTACCTTACCAATGTTCAGAACATTGAAGTCCGAGAACGGACGCAGCAGCCTCTTATAACGAGCGTCTTGAGGATGCGCCGGTGGACTTTGCTTGAACACTTGTTGCGCATGCCTCAGGAGAGCCTAAACTCAAGTTGCATCTTTTTTAAACTTGCGGGCTCTCACCGTCCTGGAAGGCCGTCAATGACGATCTTTCGACTTAACTCAGTGGAACTAAGGGGCGCTGGATTGAAGTAAGAAGAGGCGAGAGTACTGAATGGCGATTGGGTCTCTTGGAGGCAACTTGTGATATCCACATGCTCCACTTAGGAGCTTATGTGGAAAAAAGAAGAATTTAATATGTAAACATGCAGAAACAGCGAATTAGTTGATATATTTCGCTTTTTGAAATGTTGAACTTTTTTTTAACAAGAACGACATTAATTGCCCTTTACATATAACATAA
This sequence comes from Micrasema longulum, assembly GCF_059751315.1. Lineage (NCBI taxonomy): Eukaryota > Metazoa > Arthropoda > Insecta > Trichoptera > Brachycentridae > Micrasema > Micrasema longulum. The sequence continues at coordinate 784,133 of NW_028277439.1, read as the reverse complement.
TATAAACACGAATAATACTAACATTGGCAGATATTTTAGAAGTTGAGAAAAATTATGATACCGATTGATTTTTATCAAGTCAGAACGTGTTAAACATATAGATACTGTAAAAGAACGTTATGTCAATGCCGTAAATAACACAAATAAAAGAATATTTTTTTCAACTCTCGTAACAATAATTATTTTTGACTGAAAATGTAAGTTTAATGAATAATAACCGAATCTTTTCAATGGCTAATCATTTTTCGATGGCAGTTCTTAAAAGGTTATATACTCAATACATGTCTAGATCAAGCAGGATGACACAAGGTTACTGTTTGATGATGAAAAATGGTTGACCGACACTCACAGCTATGACTTGGTCATAATTCAATTGGTACTAATCACGCATTCTTGTGATGATAGGGGCACTTGAAAAATCGAGGGACACATAAAAATGTACTACCGGTTTAAGCGTATCCGATATTTATCAATATTCAATTGATTTCAAGTTGTTAAATACATTTTTATAGCATTTTTATTTTCCAATCTGACAGAAATAATACGCTTAGTCGTTTTGCTGTGATTTTTATGACCATAAAATAATATTCAGGTAAAAACAAATTGAAAGTGGAAGGTGAAGGGTAATAAATACGTAAGCATTAACCATTTTTAACAATGTCTTAATCTTTACAGATGACCATTTTTGTCCATAGACTTAAGATCAACGTTTTAATTATTTTCAAAAAAATATTTTTCGATAAGACATATATTTAAAATAAAATAAAATATGAATTTTTTTTAAATAAAAGCTTTGCTGGACAGTATTTAAATTCCTTCACAAAAATACCTATCGGACCTTTGTATTGGGAAAAATACATGTCAAGGAAAATCTACTCTTAGGTCAGCATTTGATTCAGGAAGAGGAAAACTTGTCGAAATCCGGCGCTCCACAAACACTAGATTTGGAAATCGTGCTTTTGCCGCTGCCGGCCCCTCTGCCTGGAACCAATTGCCTCCAAACTGACGAATAATTGACAGTCCCAGTCAGTTCGGATCCCAACTAAGATCCCACTTCCTTAGACTATTATACCCTCAATTTTAAATCTGGAAATATAATGTATCACTTTAGTTCAGTTAGAATATAGATTTAGGTATACAATTGTCAAGCGCCCTTGAAGCGATTTTTCACAAAAATGACGCTATATAAATCAGACAAATATAATTTTTATTGCAACATTCAGGGCCCCCGGTTACAATTTAAAGTTAACATAATTATCTTTTATTGTACATGGTTAAATAGACTTTCCTAAAAAAAGTGTATTTTTGTAAATATTATTTTTATTAATATCTGTAACCTGTAATTGTTGAATATTATAGAAAATTGAAGATAGTTCTGTTAGTTTCCCATTGTAAGAGCCCTTAGGTTTACTGATGATAAATTGAGTAATAATGTGCTCTTCTTTGATCAGCACAGCACAAATTATGTCCCGATTGTATCGCATTGTCAACTCAAGACAAGATCTGCACTTTTTTGGTGCAAGTCTTTCTATATTTAAACAATCACTAAGATAAGCCAGAGGTAGTAATTATTATTTATTTTTTTGTTTTAGATTTTTTATTTTAAGTGTATGTTTAATGGACTTGGTAATTCCGCTAATAAATAAATAAAAACATTATTATTTCCCTTTAAAATAATTACTTAGAAGATACATTTCAAGTATCAAGTATAATTAAAAATGGATTAAAGTAATATCTACTTATGGTAGTTCGAATTTCATTAACATAATTTGTTTTTCATAACATGTTTATTTTTTTAAATTATTATTCATTCACTTATTTTCACTCCGTGCCGCAATGTTTTCTCCCCTTTTTTCTAAATGAAACGGAAAACCGATTCTTTTGTGCTAAGAATTAAAGGGTTGTTAATTGCGCTTGCAATGCACTTTGTTCCATTATACTTATATATCTCTTTGTCAAAGGAAAATGCTTTCACAACAGCCACTTGATGTTTTGTTTGATTCTACAGTGATGTTTACAGGACTCAAAATGAACATTATCCATATGCACAAACGCAGGTCAATTGACGTTTTGATTAAGTGCAAAACCATCCTATTATGCCAAGAAAACTTGACAAATAATAGCATTTAAAAACATTATTAGAAAGATAACTGTAAACCCATTTCTCCTAATTGCTGCATTTTTTGATAATTTTTGACACAAAAAAGGTAATGTGATCAGTCTTACCTTTAGGTTCCAGTCCATGGAGCATAAAGTATTGCAGTGTTTAACCACTTTTAAAACAAATATTTCACGTCCACCCAGTAATCAAACAAGGAATTACAAGCATGGAAAGGCAGGCTTATCTCCACTAGATTTCCTTTTTACGATTTTTGCCTGAAACTAGGGATTGACTAAAATGCAGTTCTTAATACATTTTAAAAAGCCAATTTGATTAAATTAACAATATGGATTAAAAAAATATTCGTTTGGAACTAGTAATAAATGATGTAATAACTTATATTTACATACAAGTTACCAATTAAAAATACTTGGTTTATTCGAACAAGTAGCGCTTTCACCCTCTAATGGACATATTTTACTAGTAAATATTATATAGTGTAAGAATAATTGATATAAAACTAAATATGATCTTAAGTGTAGGTACCTCAGGGTGCCCATTTGGCACCCCTGCTTTTCAATTTGTTTATTAATGATGCTGCTAAATCATTTTCTAACTCTCACTTTTGGCTCTTCGCGGACGATCACAAATTTCTTAAAATAATTCAAACTTTACAGACTGTTTTCTTCTTCAATCAAACATTTACTCTTTTAATCAATGGTGTGAAGTCCATAGATTAGAACTAAATATTTAAAAATGCAAAATAATGTCAATTCATAGAACAAAACAACCGATTTCCTTCGAGTACCTAATAGAAAACTTCAAAATTGATGTAGTTAAATCTATCAGAGATTAAAGAGTTGTTTTGGACTTTAAACTGACAAACAACAGGCATATAGATAACAAAGTTAATAAATCACTGAAATTACTGGGCTTCAATAATAGAATATCCTCTGATTTTACTTATGTCCGCACAATTAAAACTCTTTCTTGCTCAACTGTCCGCACTCCTCCTCCTGTTCGAATATGCTTCCGTGGTCTGGTCTCCATTCCATGTGAATCGTATAAATCGCATTGAATCAGTACAACATGGTTGGTTTCGAAAAGTAGCGTGGATGCTTGTACTAGAGAAAGGTTATTATTCTTATGCTGACACATAGTCAATGTTGAATATTTCTAGTCTACAAAAACGAATAACTAATATTGATTCTATATGTATGTTCGGCGTACTGAATGGTATAATCGTTGTGTCATCATTACTAAGACAGGTAAAGTTATATATTCCGGCTCTAAGGTTGAGAAACAATGAAGTACTGTTCTTCGATCAGCATAGAACTAACTATGGCTTTGATTCTCCAATGACCCGTCTTTGTCTTATTGTTAACTCGAGACAAGATCTAGATTTTTTTGGTTGAAGTTTCACGGGGATTTAAACGAGCACTAAATAAATAGTCCAGGCCTTGTCTTGATATCCCTGGTGTCAATGCTTTTCTTATTATTTTTTAATGTTATTTACTATTCTTACATTGTTATATTTATCCCTATGAATTGTATAAATGAGCAGTTTCTGTAAATAAATAAGTAAATAAATTTTAAAAATAAGTCGAAAGAGATACAAAATGTAATATTAAATGGGCGAAGTGGTTAAGCAAAGAACCACTAAGCTATAATGTAAATAATTTCTTCTACCACAATGTTTAAATCCTTTTAGATTTAATTGGTTTCTATGTAATAATATTTGATTGCTAACGTTTCGACTCAAGTGTTTTTGACTCGACGGTTACTCTGAGGTAGAAATCCAGAAAGAGGAAATCGAGTGGGAATAAGTCGGCCTCATGATGTAATGGTTGGCGCATTCGGCTACTATTATTGAGGTCCTAGTTTCGATTACTGTTAGGGTCGACGAGAAATATTTGTGTAAATAGTGGTTTAACAATGCAGTATTTCACTGCCGTAGACTGGTACCTGCGTTAGAATAATCATGTCATCTCAGTATAACAAAAGTGATCTAGATAGGTTGTGAACGTTTTTAAATCGGAATGATGAACGTTACGTAGTATGTAAAGTGGCCATAAGTGTTTAAGAATCAGCAAATGACAGGTCATAAGCCCTGTCAGTTAATATATTTTCATAATCCCTTTTTTTTTAATGTTCTTCATCTCTGGTTTCGTTGACTGCCTGTCTAATTAAAAAGAAAAATATATATTAACAACATTTTGACGTTTTTGTTGAAGATATTTTAAACGCCAAGCTTAAATAAATGAAATACTCAACTTGTATCCGTAAATTAATTTTTTTATTTCTTAATTCTAGAGGATTACAGTATTTGTGATAAATTTCATAAGAGTACTTTTATATAACACGAAAACTAAGGAACTGTTTTCAAATAAAAGATGGGGTTTTGTTAAATGATGTATTGTTTATTACCATAATAATTCGTTATTTAAAGACGTATCTTTCCTTCAAAGCGTTTTGACGCCAAAATAGCAATCGCACTTAAACGTTAATAGCTTCCTTTTGACTCATCAGTCGCCTTTTGTGGCAAAGTCATTACTCAACCAATGGCTCTCTTCCTACTCGTTCTTCCCATCTTCCTTCAAATACTACCCCAAGTATTCATCCCCAGCCCCCTTCCAAGCATTGTAACTGTCTATTCAATAGTATTTATTATCTATAGTTTTCTGTCTATACCGTCACGCTTCATACATAACTTGTATGAAGGCCTGACCTTTCATCCATTTCCAAATTCCTAATCTATTACAAATTATTAGGTGACCTCAAATATGTACATTAATAGTACTCATGTGTGTGGGTAGAAGGGTAGCAATATCTCTTGTAAATGTAGGATCTACTAAATGTATCCTTTACCCAACTACGGAAATTGTTAGAATCCTACCTTTATTAGTTTATTAATCACCTTTCTCCTTGAAAAATAATGAGAAAGTTTAGTAGATTTTAATTATTTTTTTATTTGTTAATAAACTATCAAATATTGCGAAAAAAAATTGTATCGTATTATCAGCGCCGTGATATTCTAAAGTTTTATAACTTTGAAATTATTCCACTATGTTAACATAAATGAAAAACATTCTTTTTATTATTCAATCCCTTTTAATAAGTAAAACATTAAAAAAATATAAATGTATTTGTTCTATCAGCACGTTGGTTTTACATATTTTTTTAAAAAACTACTATGGTGAATGTGTATAGTGAGATTTTCATGCAAGTGTAATTAGAGTCTTGACGAAGAGACTGTTACTTCTCGAAACATGTAGGCATAGGAAAATCGATAAATGGTTATGGACAAATATTTACATTTTAAAGACGACATTTATTAAATTCTCGTGAACGTATTACAACAGAGACAGAGCACATTTTTGAAAAAAGAATATCACAAGGCTTATGACCTGTTATTGGCTGGTTTAAGTCAACACTTTTCACTGTGTAACATTTACAATTTTTCCTGTTTGAGTATTCATATTTCATCAATTCTTCCATCTGTGGATTCTTTTTTAAAACTGTTTGGGCAATTCAATATATTGTTAGTAAAAATCTTTTTTTTAACAACTCTAACTCACATTTTAAGGTGCAAAAATCATAATTTTAAATGAACCTGAAAAAAAAACTGAATATAACTTTGAATTTTTATTATACGAGAATATGTTTTTTTTAAATATAAATCTACACTATAGATTTCAAAATGTATTCTAGATCTAGTATACCCACGCACAGGCCGTGCCGTGTCTATGTGGGATTGAGTTTGTTTTTGTCATAAAGTGGTATATTATGTAATAAAAAATGCAACAAATGTAAACAAAAAAGTGTACATAAAAAAACATAAGAAAAAACAAAAACCGATGAAATATTAATCAAATATAAAAAAAAACATTATTTTTCAAAAGAAGTAAAAATTTATCTATTGAGGGCATAAGAAATAAAAACCTAAATAATACAGCAAGAGAGATAAATAATATTAAAATAGAAGTTATTTAAAAAAATACAGCAAAGTTACGTTTTACTGGTGGTGGACAAGGAGCTAAGAAATAATAAAATAATTGTCATTACTTTTTAGGTGTCTCTACGTAATGAATTTGACATACTCGTATTTCGTATTAGGGTGCGTGAAATGTATAGAATTGAGTTAAACATGCATTTTTTTTCCTAAAATATATATGTTTATTATAAATATAGCAACCGTACTTAGTAACTACGCTTAATATATATTTCTGTAGGGCGGTTAGTTAATGAACATCACCTTACCACATCCGCTTTGATAAATTAGTATGAATAAGTTAACCGAGGTTCAATCCACAACTCAATCAATCAGGCAATATTCTTGGCGCCTCTTATTATATTGTTGTTTAATATTAAATATAGTATCATAATTAATAGCCAAGTAAGAAAAAATAATATTCTCTTTTTTATTCTATTCAAGAGTTTATTTTAGAAGTATAGTTAAAAAAAAAAACAGTATTGTTGGATGTCTTAAATATACTGGTACTTTCTTACTGAACTGAAAGAAAAAAAAAGGATTGGTTTTAATGATAAAGACTAAACAAATAACAAAAAAATCGTCACGCTGTTTCCCCGTAAGAGAAGGCCGAGATGATAAAACGCCATATCATTATGTTTTTGCATATAGATCTCGCTTCATCAACACTCACACATCTTCTCATGCACGATGGCCGAATATTCCGACTTTTGACATGTCCGTCTTCATGCACATATTTGTTCTATTTGGTCATGCAATGTCTTTCTTGGTCTTCCTTGATTTCTGCATCCATCAACATTTGCGTCGTTTTTAGCCGTTCTTTCTGTCCATTCGCTCTACATGTCTAAACCAACGCAGAACTCCTTTTTTTATTTTGTCGATAATGCTTGTCTCAGTCTTGCATAATGTACGAATCTTGACATTTGTGCACACATCGTAAATTGTTTCACCACACATTCACCTAAGATATCGCATTTCGATAGTATTTAGACTACTTTCATCCTTGTTTTTCCAATTCCATACTTCGCTTCCGTATATCGGGATCGGCACCAGAACTCCATTGTGAAATACTAATTTTGCCTTCTGCGGCAAACATTTATTTGTCAAGGTTGATTCAATTGCACCGTTCACTCGGTTCCCGGCACTCACCTTCCTTTCGATATCTGTCTTTGTCATTTCATCCTTAGTAAACATACTTATCACATAGGTACACATATTCTTCTACATTGCTTAATATATTTTCATTTACGTTTAATAATTCCCCGCAGGTGCAATTTCCATTGCGCTTTAGCAACTTATCGATTGTAAATAATCATGGTCACTATTTACTATTCAAAATTTTTTTTTCAAGATTCGGAAATCGTCTTTGAGTAGAAATTATATCTAGGTAAAAAAACGACTCCGTTTAAACTTTTCGTAGCCTTTACAATAAATTGACAATTGACAAACCAATATTGACACACTTGTGATATTAGACTAAATAACCCCGTACTCTGTTTGGGTAAGCAGAGAGAATAAAACGCAACACCAATCTATTTTTATAATATAAATTGCTTCTTCTATATAAGTGCATTTTCTTATACCCACATTTTAGCGCCATTGATCTTTTTAACGAAAAAAAAAATGCTGTTTTATAAAATTTATCAAAATTGCGATAGAGACGTCATAAGAACAACATTTTTACTTACTATTTTTTTATCGTTTTACTTATTAGTGTTCATTATTTTATTATTAATTATATATATGTACGCGAAGGTATGTGCATTAATGTATGCGTATATGTTCATGTGTGTATGTATGTGTATATGCATGTTCACGTGTGTATATGTATGTAAATATGTATGTGTATATATGTATATATGGATGTGTGTGTATGTATGTTGTATGTGTACATTTATATGAATTTCTATTTCTTTTTTCATCGTTTTATATTTACTCACTATTTTTTCTTCTTCTCTTCCTTCCCTTTTTTTCCCATTCCACTTCCTCACACCCCTAGCAAACTGTAGGATTTGTTTTTTTATATTTTTGTTTCTATATGAAACCCAAAATTGGTATTGTTATTTATTGTTATTCTATATGTATTGTTTATTACTATGACTGTGTTGGTTTCAAAAATTTTTTTTAAAAATAATACCCGCAGATTGTTGCATCATTGCATCATTTTCAGTCTCCTTTGTTTTTGCATCCATCTTTTATTTACATTCGCATTGTAAATATTTTTTGCTGTTCCTTCTCTGTCTATTTGCTTTGAACATTCAAACTATTGCATTACTTTTTTTATCATCTTACTCAGACGAATATTTATTCAATTAAAAATAAATAACCGTCTAATAATTTGTTTTTTAACTCGGTGCCACATTTTATAAAATCATAACAATCTGATCTGAAAATCGGAGGGCTGTTTAAGTAGGTGATTATGGGGGTGGGTTATGAATAAACTTTTTACTGTCGTTATGTGCCAGGTCTAAGGTATTTTGACAATCGCATTGCTCATCTAATTTGTAACCAAATAAGTGAGGGGTGCATTTAGTTTTGGGGGAAAATCTTTATGCCCGGAAACCAACTTCCTGTTTTTTAGGAGAGATGGTGTATTCCGATTTATTTTAGTTTTTATTTTAGTTTTTATTTTTAATAACTTATTTATCTTAGTAATTTTATTTTTTATTTTCTGTTTTAGAAAACACTTTCATCAACATTTGCGTTATTCAATATGTTTTGCGGAATTTGTAAAATCCAATACATGCATTTTCAAATAATAATTCTTTCAAGCGTACTCTAGCCGTAGACGATAGATTTCTAAAAATGATCTATCGCATAAATGAAGAATATTGCTTAAAATACTTCGCTTAAAAGTCAACTGATATCGCCATAAGGAAATATCAAATAATATGAAAGCACGCCTGCTTTAACGAAATATAGTGCAACATTGAAAACTATGGTGATGGGGATGTCGGATTTAATTTTTTTTCGTGCCAACGTTTTATAAAGGGTAAATGTCAATTAAAAATACATGTATTTTAAAACTTTTAAAATCACAAACAAATGTGATAGTGTTTTTTTTATAACAGTTTCAATCATCTCTAACAGTTTATTATAATATCAGAAAATGTTCTTGCAATTTGGTGATTTACGACATTGGCCCATTGGACCCAGTCCACAGATATTTTATAGAGTGTGTAAAGTGATCGCTTAAACCGGCTAATGTCATGTCATAAGTCCCGTAAAGCCCGTGGTGTAGTGGTCAAGACGCTTGACTCACACATGGAAGGTTCCTGGTTCCATTCCCGGTGAAAACACAAAAATTAAAATGTAATTAATGTAGAGTGTTCCGTGATGTAATTCACCACTGTAATTGGGCCTCCTGGCCTGTTGTGGTGTACAAAAATCAATTTTAAAAATGTCTGAATTTCTGCATTTTCCAATAACTCCTTAATCATTTATTTATTGTGTATCCAAAATAAAACACGTTAATTGGATTTTAATTCTACTTAATTTTTATTTAAATATACAAGAAGGTATATTGTGACGCGTTTCGTCTTGTAAGGACATTTTAAAAATAGTTTTTTTTTATAATTTAGTCTCATTTTTCTTTTCTTTATCAAAATTTTAATACTTCATTTTCAAAAGTTTCAAAATGTCCTAACAGGACGAAACGCATCACAATATTCCCTCTTGTATATTTAAAAAATAAAGTAGAATTAAAATACAATACACGTGTTTTATTTTGGATACATTACCAAATCCTTAATCTCTGTTGAGATAAAATATCTGAGTTTGTCCAAATGTTTGTAGACAAAAGACTGGATTTCACCCCCTCGGGAATCATTGAGATGAACAAATTACAACAGGGATGGAGAATACCTTAAATAAGGGAATATTGAAGTCTAGGCATTTACAGGGCTTATGACCTGCCATTGGCTGGTTTAAGTGGGTTTTTTTCGTCTCCGACTGTAAAAAAATATTTTAAGAATTTGTATTATTAAGGTTATTACTTTGATATCACTCGTATATGTACCGAAATGTACGTTTCTACTGAAATTATGTTCAGTATTATAAGGCTCGGTATTCAGAGTACATTCATAGTCAATTTCCGGTGGTGCAGTCACCCTCGTAGTACACTCTAAACCACCTTAAATCCTCCCACTTTCTATCAGGGAACACATATTTCCCCTAAAATTTCTACTAGAAATCAACGGCTTTGTTGTTGAAAAATTGCACCGAGTATTTCGCTTTTGTTAGCTTGGGACTTAGTTCAGAAACAATTCTAAAACTTAAAAAGAAAATTTATTTTTATTAAGACTATTGAATACGCTGCACTTTGTGTTTTTTGAAAATACCAAGGAAAAAAGAAACAATACCTTTAATAAACAAAAAAAGCATCTTTGGTAAAATCACGTTTCAAATTTTCAGAATTAGAAGTTATCATTTTATTTTTAAATAAATGCACTGTTTTTTCTGATATTTCCTCTTTCCGAACTCTTTATAAATATCCGATGACCCTTAAGGCAGAAAATATTTTTTTATTGCAGGATATTATTGTAGTATATTTATTTCTATGGAAACATTGAATTATCCATAGAAATAAATATACTATTGTTGGTTTAGTTCTCTGTATATTTTGTGTTTATATTATGTTTCTGCATATTTTATCTATCTAATAAATAGCAAAAAAATATTTTTCTCCATTATTTGTTACATGAATGTACATCTATAAAGCATAATGTTAATCGATACGCAAAAAAAACTGTTTATTAGATACATATTTATTATACGTCCATATTGACACTACACTATTCATACCATTTTTTTTTTAATTCTGCCCCCTGAGCGTTTATAATAAATAAGAAAATAAATTATGATAATGTTTTAAATATCCAAATGTTTGCAAACCGGCTAGATTTCTACCCGAGCGCGTTTTTTTGATCTGAATTTATTGCAACAGAGAGATAAATATTTTTGGGAAGGAATATGGAAGTTTAGGCATTTACAGTTAGATTTAAATAACTCCCCGGGGAGAAAATCTAGCCTATCTGCAGACATTTGGACATACTCAAAACATTATGTAATCAACTAACTGCTAAAAGAAGAAGTATAAAAATTGGAAAATTGTTTTCAGGCGTTACCTTATAAGTGAATCGGTTCAGCCGGATGAATCTCACCCGTATGATAAAGGTTTCAGCTCTTTAACTTCACAAACGTCAACAGACGGAAGAATTGATGGAATATAGATGTTCAAATATGGGCAGAATGGTGAATGTTGCACAATGTGTAAAATGGCCACATAAACAAGTCAATAATAGGTCATAAGCCCTGTAGGTGCCTAGACATTTATATTCCGTTCTCTAAAATGTTCTTCATCTCAGTGGTACGAGTATTATATTAATTTCATTTAAGGTTAAATAATTTCAATCATCTTCTGTAGTCGGTACTTACCCCATTTTAAACATCTTTTTAATTTAAGAGCATTAAAGCTTTCGGTTTATATGTAATAGGCTTACGTTTGAAAAAGCAAAATAATAAAAATTAAGGTCAAATCATGTTATTAAGTTGACCGCAATTTTTTTCCTTTTGAAAAACGGTTTTATGGAACTCGTTTAATTTTTTTTTCGCTCAACTACGAGTAGATCAAATGAAATGCGAAAATATTTTTACTTACAGGTTTTAAACGAAGTGAGTGTCTAATCAGATATCTATTGCGTCTTTTTATTTATTTATACGCCCGGGCTTTTATATTTATTAGTAATACATATGTGCAGCAGGGTAACATAAGTGCAGCAGGGTAACATAAGTACATAAATGAAGAAAAAGAAAGGATAACATAAGAAATACTAAAAGAATCAATAAGTTATCATATGGAAATGTACATCGGTATATGAGTATACGGAAATATGTACGGGCTTTTGTACGAGGATTATTTTTTGGCATCTTTAAAATCCATAAACGTTTATGGTCTCATGTTTTAGTTTTACCATCTAATAGAGTTTTTACCAAGCCATATCTTTTTTCACTGCTCTCATCGGGTTCAATCCACAAATTTTCTATCTTTACGTTATCACCTCGATAGTTAAATAATTTAAAACAGTTTAATCCAATGTAATTCAAATCACCCAGTACTATATATTCTCAAATCTAAAAGTCTTTCATGGGGTAGTTCCAGGATAGTGAAAACAGTTAATATATTTAATATGTTTACATATATAAACATACAAACACATGCATACATACGCACTCAAACATATACATTTACATAAGTGGATCAAACGAAATAGGTATAAAATTGTGTACTGTTTATGAAATTTGGTCTATAGGTCTATATGAATTGGTTATGTTTTTTATGGTTATTTTAGTTTGAATGGCTTGTTATATTAATGATAATTAGGTTAGTTAGATTTATAAAGTTGTTATTTTATTATTATGTTTACTTTGTTAAATAACTAATTTAAGGCATGTTTTACTTATTGTAAAATGTTTCCTTCGGCACGGCACACCCCAGTGAGGGAACATTATTCTGTATAAAAAAATAATACAAACATTGTAAATGTTTAAATATGTATATATATATATATATTATGTGTACACACACATACACATACTATTAAAACAAAGTAAGAAATTAAAAAAATATGTAAATTGTAACATTATTATGTGATTAATTTATTAATTCAAATAAACTCAAAATAACACCCTACGTAGTAATAAAATTGAAAATGTAAAAAAATCTTTAGTTTTCATATGAAATATTCGAGTTGAGAAGTTTTGTAAAAAATAATACTTACGAGTATATTTATACGCATTACTAGCGGATCAGGCAGACGTTGTCTTGCCAAAACGTTATCTTGCCTGCTATTAGCTGGTTCACCAAACGTTTTTTTGATATTCGAATTATTGATAAACTATATACTAAGTGACATTTGACATTGAGTTTGACATTTTAATCTTTTCGTTTCGCCTGTATGATTAGCTGTTGTCTAAAGCAAAATATAAAAAAAGTGCAAAATCGCCAGCCAAATTCCAATTTTTCTGTACGTGTGGTGAATTGCTAATATTCAAATATTGAATTTAAGTAGGTACTTGGGTATTTTTTTATAATTGAACTCCAAACCATAAAATAAGTGTTTTTTAAATAAAAAAATCTTTTTGCAAATTTCAAACTCTGCTCTTCTCACGAACATGGGTGCACTTTATTAATTAATATGATTTTCAAAAATGTATTGAATGTCATGTTAATATTAATTATTTTAGTATTACCAAACATCCAGTAAAAAGAAAAAAAATTGAAGAAATTAAAAGGAATTTAGGGAAAGAATCTGATCTACGAACACGCGTAGCGCAAAGATCTACATTTCGCAGAAAACCGCACGCAAATTGATTTGCCGTTTAAGAGGAGTTCAGTGACATCACACGTACAGAAGAATAATATACATAAAAATAGCAATAATTGATTAAGGATTTTACTCATAAACTCGGCATAAAGTTACGCCGTCCTTATTCTAACACTATAATAAGGATGGTTTTCCCATCCGAATTATACTACTATACTTAGGCGTAACTTTATGCTAAGTTTATGAGTAAGGCCCTTAGAAAACATACAATTGAAATTAAAATAGGGTTCTCGTTATCTGAAAAAAAAAATTATACGATTCCATACAAAATTATTTTTATAAATAATATTATGTATTTCATAACATTGTTTTCCAACGAGATTGTAATATAGGCATTCTTCAATGTCTATTAAGTTCTCGGTTCTTTCAACGATAAAATCAAAGATGACTTCAACGTCGATAAAGTATGTACAATTTGATAAACTATATGCGTGTTTGTTATTTTCATTATCGAGAACAATAGCTACTGTACAAAGTTATTACAATAAAATATTTATAAAGTCGAAACCATTTGATAATCGCATGAGCTGTTATGTCAATATATCGTTCGCTTGTCATTCGGGATTACATTGTTCAATTTTGACGTCGCTGTCAATCATTTTGATATTCTGACAAAGGAACAAGTCCCGTTTCGTTTGGAACAGTTTATTGGGTAAAGTTAGAAATATATTATTCAATTAGTTTACCTAAAACCATTTATTTATTAGCTTTACCTTGATGCGGAGTTTATTTTCCTGATTATTCTCAAAAATTGCTATTTGTTTTTTATATGACGTCATCATCATCATCAACATCATTCCCTTTCCGCATCTAATGGTGGATAGGGCATTGCATTGTTGCACCAATCAAAGCATACCTTGATCATTTTTTGTTACACGAAGGTGAGATGATCAGTCTGACGCTTCAAGTACCAGTCCAGGAACTATTTTTATTACATTTTTTTGCACCACTACAAGCCAGGACGCCCAATTTATTACAGTAGTGAAGTTCAACACAGAACACTTACTTAATTTTTGTGTTCTCATCGGGAATCGAACCGGAACCTTCCGTGCTTAAGTCAAGTGACCTTACCATTACGCCGCCGTTTTTTTTTTTTTCATAATGTATAGGAATAATAATTGAAATTGTCAAAATGTGAATTTTTTTCAACCGATCGCGATCGCCTGTTCTTTTATTCAGTTTACCATAGGATATTTGATTTAATTTTGAATTACACAAAAACCATCGGATGACATGTATTTTTTTTTGATTCTTAACAACTCAAACCTTAGTTAAATTTATGAAATACTAAATTAAAATAATCCCGAATATAATCGGTTTTCATTCATTTTTACTATTTTTATTTATTTATTTAACTTTTTGTACATAATGATTATTTGTACATTGGCGGGCTTATTGCCAAATGGCAATTTCTTCCAACCAACCAATAAAATAAAAGTTTTATTTTTATAATTCAAGTTACAGAACATATTCAATAGAAAAAAAAGATTAAAAATTTAAAGATATATAAAAATAGAAATAAACGTATTTGTTTATAAATTACCTTAAATCGAAACTATTACTCAATGGGAAAAAGGAAAAAAGAGGAAAGAGGAAAGAGGAAAAAGGAAAGGAGGAGAGATTAAGGAAGAGAAAGGAGATATTTCTTCAGACGTGATTTAAACAGAGATAATGTAGTAACATCTTTGATGGTGGATGGGAGATGATTCCACAGTCGAGCCGCATGGACACTATATGAGTTAGAGAAGAAAGAGGAATTGTGTATG
This sequence comes from Micrasema longulum, assembly GCF_059751315.1. NCBI lineage: Eukaryota > Metazoa > Arthropoda > Insecta > Trichoptera > Brachycentridae > Micrasema > Micrasema longulum. The sequence continues at coordinate 768,890 of NW_028277439.1, read as the reverse complement.
GGTATTAAGAGAGTGCCTTGAGAATGAGAACGAAGAGGTAAACCATGAACTGATAAGCGTTGAAATTTAAAGGTATAAATTGAGTACTCACTAGAATTATGACAAATTTTCATATCTAGGCAACATATTATTATAATCGCCATCATTATTCTCTTTCCGCACATATTGGTGCAAAGGGCACTGAATTGGTACACCAACCGCATCTTATCTTGAAATATCTTTTTTTCACTTAAATTTTAATTTTTAAACAACTTTCATTTATGTTTTTCTTTTTCCTTCTCTTTTTTATACTTTCATAATTAACCTTACATATAATTGCTTTATAATGTGGAAACTTCACTGGTCCATTAGAATTAAGTCTAATTGTGTAAAATATTAAACTTTGTAACTGTACTGTATGTTTCCTAAATAAAATAAAATAAATATAAAAAAATCATTTCTGCTACATGAAGGTGATCTTGAATAATTTGGTAATTTTTCATTGGGTCGTATTGCCGTGGCTAGTTTCTCGGACTCGCGGCTAAAAGGTCCGTGGTTCGAAGCCCACTCTACCAACCCCAACTTGATTTCCATTTTCTAATAGTTTTTTTAATAATTTTCTAATAATTATTTACAACTCGCTAAAAATGTTCCTTAAAATGAAATAATTGGGTAAATCATAAAAACGTTAATATTTCTTTTTAAAAAAAACACTACTAAACTACGGGATATGCGTAATTAATTTCTAAAATAATCTTATTTAATTTGATTTGAACATGTAATTTGGCAAACAAATGTTTATCGCAGGAGGCAAAACTAGCAGTTCACAGTGGAGTTTTAGTGCCAACTCTAATGTATGGGAGCGAAGTATGAAATTGGATAAATAATTATGAAAGTAGGTTAAATGCTGTTGACATCCGATCCCTCAGGTGAAAGTGTGGTAAAACGATGAACGATAGGTGCACAAATGTCAAGACCCGTGAACTGTGTAAGGCTGAGACACGGATAATTAACAGAATCTAGAATGAGGTGCTGCGTTGGTTTGAACATGTAGAGCGAATAGACAGCGAAAGGACGGCTAAAAGGATCTACGATACAAATGTTGAAGAATTTAGAAAACGAGGAAGACCGAGAAAGACATGGCACGATCAAGTTCATCAAATACTTGAAGGTGGACATGTCAAGAGTAGGAATAATCGGCGTGTGTGCATGAGAAGATATATAAATGGCGAGGAAGCGAGGTCTGTATGCAAAGACAGAGTGATATAGCGTTCTACCTTCTCTGCCTACCCTTACGGGGAAACAGCGTGATGTTTTGATTGTTTGCAAAAAGGTGTAGTAAAAAATGAATCGATTAGTAAAAAACTCGTCTCGTAAAAAAAGCAAAGGCACTCATTTTAATAACGATTATTATACCTACAGAATATATACCTACGCAAATATTTATTTTCTATATTTAAAAAAAATAATCATGATCAGTCTTAGGCTTGAGGTGCCAGTCCAGGGACCATAAAATATTCTAGTGTAAAACCACCTTATTAAATAAATATTTCATGTCAACCATGTCGGGAATCGAACCCGAGACCTCATGCATAAGAAAATAAATAATAATCGGTGTACGCAAAAAAATAAATTCTACCAGGTGTTTTTGAGTTTCTTTCAAACACCCATCCATTGTGAACGTACAATATTTAACGAATATGGGCTTTATTTTAGAATGAATTATTATGAACTTCGATCACGCGTAACTAACTCGTGGGTATTCTACGAAAAAGCACTATGTCAAAATTTTGCTGTTTTGACTTAATGATGAGGTCGAACTGTTGAAAAAATACTCTACAATCTGCAAAAACACACTAAGTCCTAATTACACTACAAGTCGAGATATTTTCTGTTGTAAGTTACTAAAACATAAATCCGTTCAGGGAAAAAGCACCAAAGGACAAGGGACGCCAATAACAATATTTTGAATGTATTCAGCGGAGCTCATGGAGCAGTACTGATTTGAGAAAAGGTGAGATTGTTGGTCGGTGACATAATATCCTAAAGATGTCTTTTAAGTGACGTCTACATGTTTCACTCAGGCGCAAACGTGGCAATTATTATTTTCTTTCTTTTCTCTTTTTACTAATCAATTTTTATTTAACCCAATATAATAGGTGCTGATCATTTCGTCGGCCTCGTGGTGTAGTGGTCAAAGCGTTTGCCTACCATGTGAGAGGTCTCTGGCTTGATTCCCGACATGGTTGATATGAAATATTTAAAGGTGTTTTTCACACTAGAATAAATATTTCATAGTTCCTGGACTGGTACCGGAAGAGTAAGACTGATCATCTTACCTTCATGCAACAAAAAACGATCAAGATACGCTGCAATTGGTGCACCAATTCAGTGCCTTATGCATCATTAGGTGCGGAAAGGGAACGATGATGATGATGATGAATAGGTATTGTATTAGATAAAATGATTACATAACTTTTTTAATTAAAGAAAAAAAAATTCTCACACTGACTAAAGTAGGTTATTTGAATTCCTTACTGTGGTATTATGTATCATTGAAAATGCACTTAGTCATGTTAATCCACTATTATTTTGAAAAAAATGTTCTGAAAGTTTAGTTATAATTATTAAACTATTGAATGAAATGTAGTAAATAGATCAATTTACCATTTTTTCAAGTTGGCTTAGTAAAGTTTAGTATAAAAAAAAGGTTATTTCGTTACAAACTTTGAACTTTAATTATTTCAGAAGTAGTAATTTTGACTTAGTGCTGTTTCGCAGAATACCCACGAACTGTTCATTTCAAGAAACTCAGAGGAAGTTTTCGTCATTCATCTCCCGAGAATACGAACATGAACAGAAACACGTGCGATCAATTAAAAGGTCACGCTGTTAGAGTGCCAGGAATCGGATTTCAAACGCTTCCAAAATTCACATTTCTTTTTTGTCTAATAGAGAAAACAGTAAAGCCGGGAACGAAAAATGTCTATTCCTTGACAAAGTAACTCGTTTCCTCCAAAGTATCAAATTATCACACGTATTATTTTTCGTAGAATTGTGTGTAAATTGAAAATTTTACTTAGGCAAAACTTGTGTTAAGTAATTCCTTCTTATTTGTTGAATTCAGAAAATGTCTTTTGATTAAAAAAAAACATAAATTTAATCATTTCTCTTCTCGAGCATTCGAACGACTAGTAGAAAAAAACACGATTACACATGAACCAACTATTATTTTGGTAGCGTAATTGCTAACTAGTCTTATGTGACTTTATTCCTTAAAAAGTATTGACAGAATACTTGATATGATTTTTATATTTTTTTAAATTTGAAAAAAAAACATTGGGTTTGCTGGAAAAAGTTGCCTCTTACCACGTGATGATAAATCCGCCGTTGTACAAAAAAACACATTTGTGCATAAATAAATAGATAAGTTTTTTAAAAATTCTTTTTAGAAAAGAAATATTTGCCTTCTAATGATTAACCCAATTAGTTAATTTTGAGGGTCACTTTCAACGAGTTGTAAATAACTCACTATTAGAAAAAAGGAATCGAGTTGGGGTAGAGTGGGATTCGAACCACGGACCTTTGAGCCATGAGTCCGAGACACTAGCCACGGGACCACCACCCGATTCAATTTAATATTTCAATGTTTTTAAATTTTTGTGTAAAGTAAATTTTTCCCAAAGGGGTTAGCAGAGAGTATGGAAGGCCATGTCACTATGTCTTTGCATACAGACCTCGCTTCCTCTACATTCATACATTCTGACGCTGATTATTCCTACTCTTGACATGTTCATCTTCAAGTATTTGTTGGATTTGATCACGCCATGTTTTTCTCGGTCTTTCTCGTTTCCGTCACCCTTTTTTTCACAATCACTTTTTTTTCCAAACATTGTTTCATGTTAAGATTTGTAATGCAATTAAAACAGCTTAATAAAACCATCGGAATTATTATATTGTTTAAGGCTGTCATTTATATTTATTTTATTTATATCATTTTATTTTATTAATAAACCATGTAACACAAAGCATTTTGCCAGTATAATACGTTGATTTTCATTCCCAGGAGTTACAACAACTTAATTTGGGACATAAATAATATTAACATTTAGAAAATAACACATATTGAGAACAACAAAGAAACAAAGCAAGTTTAGCACCTTTATAACTAAATATTCATCAGTTAAAATCCAAAACCAAATGTTTTGGTAATTAAAAATAAATATTTGCGATTTATCCAAATATTTCCATTCCGGGGCCATTTTCTTTTAGTCGTAAATAACCGTGTTAGTTGATCGACATCGGCGCGAATGATTTTTTCCCACGAGAAATCCGGGATCTGTAATATAATTAGAAACGTTTCAGACCAAGCCGAGAATTAACCCATGAAGCTGCCATTGGATCACGTATTTGTCAAGAACTCGAGAATATAACATTATTCAATAATTGTAATTATTATCGTGAGATGCGTGAAAATGATTCGATCGGCTTCCGTAAGCATCCGTGCGATCAACCCACAAAATGAATACATGTCTATTATATGCTACCACGCTTCTATTTCGACAGTTGTTTATTACCGCGAAATCAAATAAGTTTTGTTTAAATTTGACCTACTTCAATTCGTTTCAACAATGTCCTTAATAATAATATTAGGTTTTTATTTTAGAATACTATCAAAACGAAATCAATCATCCAATTTTTGATCATCTACCAAATATTGCCGCGTGTCAATTCTAAAAAATTTGCCCCTTAAATTTCGGCATTCTTTTAACTTTGCCTATAATTACGGTCGGCAAAAAATGTTTACATTACAGTTTAGACTATCCCAAAAAGGTAATCTATTCGAATTGGTATTCAATTTGATCTCATGCCCCAGGCAATTATGGTTTCTATTGTGAATTATTATAATATTCTGACAATGAAATCTCATCACAAAGATGACATGAAATCGCTATGGAGGCTACAAAGATGATTATTCGGGTACACCATTGCAAAGCATAAATTCGTTAAATAATAAATCTACCGGATTTCTCTTAAGCAACACAGCCACCTGTTATTAAAATTTCAATATTTGATATTATTTTTGTGTTTTTCTTGTCCTTAGATTCCTGCTATTTTCTTTCCTAATTAAATTGAATTACCATTTGTTTTCATAAGACAAATGTTTTTTTTTTTTATTGCTATCTTATGAAAATAATTTTAAAATGTTTTGTAGAGCGCGATGTTTTTATTTATTTGACACTTTATATACATATACATTATATATAAAGGCGGGCATATTGCCTTAAGGCAATTTTTTCCTACCTACCCAAACCGTTCAGTTTGAGAAAATTATAAAAACATGGACATATTGAATCTTACAATGTAATACAAAAATTAAAAGCAAAGATTAACCAAAATAAATTTAAAAAATAACACTATACTATGAAGAGAGGAGAGGGGATGGGAAGGAAAGAAGAAGGATAAAGGAACAATTTAAACATTCAGATAGTGACTTTCAATCTTGACTTAAATGTAAATAAAGAAGGGGCGTCTCTAACATTAGTGGGTAGATTATTCCACAGTCGAGCGGCTACTACTGTGAAAGAGGAGGCAGGAAAATTAGAGCGATGACAGGGTATTAAAAGGGTTCTCTCGTTACTAGAACGAAGAGAGAGTCCGTGTTGTGAAAGAGGTTGGATGAGCTCTCTCAGATAAACCGGCGAAGTGGGATTATTTAAAATATTGTGAAGAAGTGATAGAATGTGAATGTTTCTTCTATGCCTGATACTGAGCCAGTGTAGTTGCGTGCGATACTCGGTTATGTGGTCAAATTTGCGAAGATTAAAGATATAACGAATACTAATATTCTGCAATCGTTCTTACTTATCACGCAATTCAGAGTTAGCATCTGGATAACATACATCCGCGTAGTCAAGGAGTGGAAGAAGTAAGCTCTGGACTGATGTTTGCTTAACATTAATTGGCAAGAAATTCTGTTATCTTTTAAGTGAGTGCAAACTGCTATAAAGTTTACGACTAACTTCGTTAACCCGATCGTGCCACTCTTAATGCTTATGAATGATAATACCTAAGTTTGGAACTGCAACTGCAAATTTGCCATTTTATTATATGAAGTCAAGATGAACAACGATCAGTATAATACTTCTGGTGCTAACACAGGAAAACATGTTAAATAAATTGTATTTAGCCAGAAACACAATTAGGGGGGACCATCTAAAGAATTAAATAATTAAAATATAAAACAACTTTGCTTTTAACCGCTTTTTTTTTTCAACTTACTGGTTTTAAAGCAACTCAATCTTTTTTATCTTTATAAATTTGAACACATAAAAAATATTATTAAATTTGAAATTTATTAGCCCGGATGGAATTATATCGATCAATGATATTTTCTTTGTCTTTGTTTAGATATCGGTGTTTCCTAAATTAGTTCTTTGTAGACTTTCCAGCTTAAGATTATTAATAAAAATATTTACATCTTACAACAGAGATGAAGAACATTTTAGAGAAGGTAATATAGAAGTCTAGGCATCTACAGGGCTTATGACCTGTCATTGGCTAGTTTAAGTGCCCACTTTACACACTGTGTAACATTCAGCATTCTGCCCATATTTAAACATCTACATTCCTTCAATTCTTTCATCTTTTGATGTTTGTGAAATTAAAGAGCTGAAATCTTTATTTATGCGTGTGGGATTCATCTAATTTAATTATTTCATTATTTCATGTTAACAGCTCCCCAGTCCTTGTCTACAAAAATTTGTCAAACTCAAAATATTGTTGATAAATCCACCTGGTCCATGAAGAAGTATAGAAATTGAAAAAATAAAAATTCCAGGCGTTGCCTAGTATGTAGGTGAAATAATTCAATTAGATGAATCTCACTCGCATAAATAAGGTTTCAGCTCTTTAAGTTAACACACATCAACAGATGAAAGAATCGAAGGAATAAAGATGTTCAAATATGGATAGAACGCTGAATGTTACACAGTGAGTAAAGTGGCCACTTAAACTAGCCAATGACAGGTCATAAGCCCTGTAGATGCCTATATTTCCATAACACTTTCTCTAAAATGTTCTTCATCTCTTTTTTTATAATTTATTTATTTAGTTCTATGTATTTACATAGTCTAATATATATTTACAACACAATATTTACATCTATACTTATTCTAACATTATTTATCACTATTATACACTTAGTATCCTAATTTATAATATTACTGTTTCATATGTACATTTTCATTTATTATATTTACTATTTACTACCTAATATTTTTCACATATATACTTTTTACATTTAATTTTAAATATATTTACATTAATTTCATTTTTTATACTTTCTGGCATTTCTTCAAATAGTTTTATTCCCTTCTACATAAGGCAGTTCTGGGACATTGCTTTTGATTTTTTTTCCAGTCTTATATTTTTAGATCCTCTTGTTGCATAGTTATGAAATAACTCATTATTTTTAAGTTTATTTTGAAAATATCTCGGATCTCTGTTGTAGCTTATTTATTTATAAATTAACTTAACATACATACAAATTAACTTTTAACTTTAAATTCGTCGACCGATTTTGAGGAAACTTCTTCAACATCCAGACTTGAACTAACTTACAAATACTCGCATTCCTATTTATATTACAAAACATTGTATTACCTTCTCTAAAATTTTCTTCATCTCTGTTGTAATATGTTTATATTATTTAAAACTCAAAAATAAGAAGTAAGATTTTTGAACGGTTACCTCTATAACTGTAAAAAAACTTTGTTTATTCCTGTTCAAATTGTTCTTGTTGCGAACTTGTACGAGTAAGCTGTAGTCTAGTCCCGATTTCCAAAATATTTTAATGAACAATAAAGTTTACGAGGGTATTCATGTGCACACGGCAACGTCCGTACCATCCGATCAATAATATGCTAAACAAAATTCTAGCCCTTTTTCGTCTTCTATTAGGGACGTGAATTAAGCGGCTTAGAAATTTGACTCCCGCGTCAGAGTCACGAATGAATATCGATTGTCGATTGTTTTCGACTTGAAGTGGCGAGGAAGTTTCTGTACCACGAAACAATACACGTTCAACAATGGCTTCACCAATTTCGTATGGCCAATGTTCCAAGGGGATCAAATAAAAGGGAAGTTTTATTTTCCATCACGGAAGAAAGGAAACACGAGGGAACAATGCAGTTTTCAATCAAACTGTACTGAGAAATACCAATACGTGGCGGAAACGACCGGCGAACTAAGAACCGATCTAGTTGTTGGTATGTTTGTACGTATTACTTCGGTAAATAAATACCATTTGGGCACCAGATAAATAATGCAGAAAACCATTAAAAAGAGTACAAAAAAATATTTTCGATACTGGTGCATTTTAAAAATTTCTATTTTCTATTTCTAAACAAGAAATTTTCAAGAAATTCAAGCACGAATACTAAAGTTACCAGATACTCGACCCTGATGATGCAAAAACAACTTAAAATTAACACAACTCGGTCAATTGGTCTACTTCTCGACTAAAATGTACAACCTACTTCCGTTGTCCATAAGGACAATTATTGGTAAGTACTCTCGGTATAAAATTAGGACCGTTTTTTTCAAAACATGCCATGCGCTTGACGCGTATTTTTTTAGGAGAGGGTTTTTTGTGATTTGTATCAAATTGAGAGAACTATTTGTTTTAAAAAAAAAATACGCCTTACAGCTTAACTTGAAGGTAACGTAATTGTAAGGTTATAATTTTCTGTTATATTTTATTAGCACCCCATATAAATTTTTGAAATTTGAGATTAATGTACACAATAAAAAATCGTGTTTTAAAAGGCCATCATTTTATCAAGAAGTTGATAATGGGGGTGGGATTTGTACAAATCAATAAATAGATCGGATCAACTAGGTAAAATGTGTTTTGTAATATAAATGCGAAAGAAAATTTTGGTTTTATATCTGTGCCTTAAAAGATAAAACATGAAAGTCCACTTTTTGCCATTATGAAGTTAAAAATGCAGAATTTTTTGCGATATGCTGTTTTATATATAAATAAAACTACGAAGCCCTCTTTTGTCGTATAAATGCTTTTATTAGTTGAAATAGAAATCTGAAAACCACTTTAAAAATTTAATTATGTAACATTGGAAGTTCTTTGAAGATTAAAATTATTTCATTTGGTTCAAAAGTTATGATGTTTTGAAAATCGCACAATCACTAAATCTTGTTTCCCGAACATTTCATTCAATGTGACTACCGTGTTTTATCCTGTGAGGTACAGATTTATTTTAGTCATGTTTCAAAATAATGGTAAATGTTTTCCTCGTCACGGGATGCGAGGAAATATTATTTTTAATTAAAATGAATAATACAAAAATTATAGAAGGATATTTTTTTTTATCGTTTCTTATTTAAAGGCAACACGATCCAGTTGAATCCTCGTTATATGTCTTGAATAAAAAAAAATATTTAAAAATATATATATAACTTAATCCAACCAATAACAGGTGTTAAGCACAGCAAATACCAAAATTTCAATATTAAAATATGTTGTCTCTCCATTGTAATAAATTTCAACAATAAATATTTTATAAAACGTCATTTATAATTATTGTTACTCCCGATAAGCGTGGTATGGAAAATTTTATAAATAAATATGTTATTAAACCTAATACACCTTACTTAATCCTTTTTTTACTACTACACCACAAATCAAATAAATTGTTATGTTTTAATTACCATCATTATCCATACCCGATGATGCATAAGTCACTGCCTTGGTAAACAATTGCATTCTAAAGAGAATTCAACTTGGAAATTCAAGCATGATAGGTGAATGGGCCAACCTAAAAGCCTTTTTTAGGATTTTTATCTTGGAGTTAGCCATCGATTCGAAAATACTCGATACTGATTCTATTTTCATCATAGAACTGTTTTCCTTATCCGCTTGGACAGCAAAATAAATCAAACTAATTATTCTTGTTTTCTAACAGAGTTCCTAATTTTGATTATTAGGAAGGTCGACAAGAAATATTGATTAAAAAGGTGGTTCTACACCACAGTATTTTATGTTCCCGGACTGGCACCTGATGGTTAAGGCTGATCACCTTACCTTCACGTAACAGATGCTGCGTTTAGTGATTTTCAAAAAAATATGAAAAAAAAGGGTTACGATTAACCCAAATATTTTATTTTGAAGACTATTTTTAAAGAGTTGTAAATAACTCACTATAGGAATCAAGCTGAGGTCGAGTGGGATTTAAACCACGGACTTTTGATCCGTGTGTCCGAGACCATAGTCACAGGACAACAACCCGATTTAAATTTGAGGAGGGAATATGGATGTCTAGGTATTTACATGGCTTATGACCTGTCATTGGCTGGTTTAAGTGGCCACACTGTGTAACATTTACAATTCTGCCTATGTTTAAGCGTATACATTTCCTTAACTTTTACATCAATTGACTTTTTTGAAGGAAAAGTACTGAAATTTTTATGGAATTATTTCACTGACTAAGCACTTTTAAACTGAAAACATTTTTAAAAATATTTTACGCTTCTTCCTACACCGGCAAGTTGAATCAACATTGTTTTGAGTATGTTCAATCCTTCGTAGACAGGCCAGATTTTTTCAAAAAAAAATCCCTCTTTCTTACGACAAATTTAGATTTTTGTGTATGTAAACATTTGGACGTACTCAAAACATTGATAAACAAATTTTTGGATTTAATAAAAAAGTATCTTTGTAGCAAAAGATTCTTTACACCTGTCACAGGCAAGGTAGAAACAACGAAACAATGCCGCCGAAGATCCGTGCAAATCCCCTCATTTGAATATTTCAGGTGAATTACGTTTCTTTTATTTCGCCCGTCTACGCCACCCGCCCCTGCCTGGCCTCCGAAAGCAGGCCCGGATTTAGTCCATTGTAATTTTTGCGAAGCGCTCACAAGGCGAGGAAATTAAATAAAAAATGCATCCAAATTGCCAATCTTCGTAGCTTACGCCAATTGAGTTTATTGCGTGTGCTGAAACAATCATACGAAGAAGGAAAAATACGTTTTTTTACGGTTTAACGCATAAATTTGAACTAATCGTATCTAACGTAGAAATAAGAACTATTATTCGTTTTGTAAAATCATTTTTGTTCTTATATTTTTTAAATGTATTGTTTTTCACGGTTCATATTGAAAATAATTTCTGACACTTGAAATTACTTTTACCCTAAGTAAATTGAATTGTACTAACTTAATGTTATTAATTACAAGCATAAAATCACTTACCGCCTTTTCTTTGTCTACCGGTTACGAGACGTACCCTTCTCTTAGTCAGGAAACCAAATAAACTATCATGCAAAACCGACTATACACCTTCACCAAAGTTGTTGAACAAAAATATAAAACCAACATTCTGATTTAAAACCACATGCTTTTGACAGACAACCCATGCATGCACTGATAAGTTAAATTGGGCAGCCTCCGTGGTGTAGGGGTCAAGACGCTTGACTCACGCACGTAAGGTTCCGGGTTTGATTTCCGGTGAGAACGCAAAAATTAAAATGAGACATTTCTCAGCCTGGGTGTTCTGTGATGTAATTCACCGCTGTAATTGGGCACTCTGGCCTGTTGTGGTGCAAAAATAAATAAAATAAAATTAATAATAAAAAAATCTCCATTAACCATACCGCATACAATGTGATAAATGCAAGAATATTTTAAATTAAATAAAATGAAAGTAAACACGATTATATGGCGGACTTATTGATCTTAGCGATTTCTTACAGTCTGACCAAAACAAATAAAAAATACAATAATGAAATGAGTAAAAAATGAACAATTTAATTAAAAATAAATTAACTTATAATTGTAAATAAATTAAAAGTTAAGAAATTACAAACAGTAAAAATATTGTTTTCGTTATAGTGTCGATTGCTTACGTTATTGACATTTCATTTTTTTTAATTTATTCAATTGTATCTTCCGAATATTTATTTATATAAAAGAAACATTTATTTATTAGAAGCACTTTAAGCACTATTGAAACTTTTTTAATAATATCTATTTCTTTATTTTTTTTGGGAAGCTTATTATAAATTTTGACTGCTAGCCTTTGGCTCTTTGTATTATTGATTGTTTCGTCAATTGAACTTTTAATTTCCCTTTATTCCTAGTTTTATTTATGAATGTGACTTTTTTCTTGTTTACTAAAATATTCGGGTCTTGAAGTTTTACGAAAATGTTTGATATTGTGAGGTTTATAGTTGAAAAAAGATGAGCGTAAGTTTGATAGGTTATAACGTAAAATGGGCTGTATTTAAATGTTTGATTATTGACTAAAAGGACATTATTTTTTTAACTCTTCTTCATCCCCTTCTTATTTCAAAAGATTTTGCATGAACTTAAAAATAACAGTGCACGAATAATAAAAGAAGTAATTGAAATACACAAACACCCAAATAACATAAACAATGACGACGCCGACGAGCTGAAATTAAACTCGGTTCCCGGTACTACACACTACAAAAATGACACGGAATGTGCCTGCTGCAGACTGTAACACGGCACAAATCTAGAATAAAATCACACGTTGTTTTTATTTTAAAACACACAGTTTACCCTCAAGATGGCTCCTGCAATGGTAGCCGAATCGCCGAAACAAATCTAACTTACACGGCTTCACCCAAAAAAAATACATGCTGATAGACGGTGACCGTAAAAACCTACGCACCAAAAAATTGTATATATGTTTTAAAATTTAATGTATCTTTGTCGATTATCTGTAACTAAATATGTTTAGAGACAAAAATTGTAAATAGGTGTATTATATTTTTTGTAAAGAAATCTCATTTTACTTTTGTGATAAAATTAAAGATTCATTTTATTTTATTTAGAATACAAACAGATGTATGGGTTAAACTCTAAAAATATGTAAATATAAAAAAAGTAGGGCCTGCCATCCAACAACATGTTTTAATGTTAATCTAATATTTATTATAATAATACATTTTAATTATACTTATATAAGCGACGATAGTTTGAACTATACAGGATGTTCATTAAACCCTGTCACATCCGAAAACATGATGATCAGTATGAGCAAGAAGACAAATTGGCACATTAAAATTATTTGTTATTTATTACATTTTTTTTATTTTTTATTCTTTGACCTAAATATTTTTTTCAATATGCTAATATGTCTTCTTGCTCATACTGATCATTGTGGTTTCGGATGTGACAGGGCTTAAAGAACATCCTGTATAAAGAATTAATATACTATAAATTAAAATAAAATAAAATAATAAATGGGCAAAACAAGGAGATAGTGGAAAGGAAATTGATAGGGAGTGGTGAAGGATGAATGGAGGAAAATAGGAGTGGAAAATTGCATTTAATTTGATGACGAGAAATGAAGAGCAAAAAATGACGAAACGTCCATTCTCTGTTATTCTGAATCAAGCCTTTTAGTTTTCTTCGGTACTTATAAGTGTTAAATTTATAAAAGGCTTTTTTTAATACGGTGTCAATTGTACCATCGCTTGACTTATAGGTACAGTGCCATTATCTTACTGTTAAACTTTCTTCTTTTTCTTTCGTTGCCGCACTAACCGGAGGCTGGCGACTACCATTCTGAACTCATCTCGATCATGGCCAGTGTAACCAGAAAAACTTTAAGCAATATCAATATTGTGTACATTTTCATGATTCATTTCTGAAAAGTAGATTAAATGGGTATCCAGTTTTTTTAATGTTACGAAAATAACGACCTTAAATAAGACGGTTGAATGTTCTCTTTTTAAACATCCATCGCCCCGAGACTCTTCACACTTCGAAAGCCAAATTATACGTTACTCTGTAATACTTTGCGAAATCCGTCGGACGTCCGAACCTTCCAGGATTTATGACGTCACGACCTGACTAAGGATGCCTAATGCGGGATCCTCGAAGAATTCTTTACATTTTCTAAGTGAACATCAGTTCGTTAAATATTTACTTAATGTAATTAAACTACTTTTTCACTCATGAAAAAAAAAAACACTATTCTAACAGTAAAATGAATTTTTAGCATGATCAATTGATAGAATTACCGAAATGACTATATTTTTTTATTAGCTACTAAGTTTATAATTTACGAGCTGAACCTGGCAATGCTTTGCTCTTGTTAGATTTTAGTACATACTCGTATAATACATACACATAAAGTTCATATAAGCAATATACACCAAAATCTTGTGTAATACTTTAACTGTTTGTGTTTTTTAAGCTTTTTTTTAAAGTTTTGATGAGACTGTAAGTAATTGCTAGTGGCAATAAGTCCGTTAATAAACTATATATACTTATGTTAATATTTTTGTATGTATGACGTTGTATGCTATGGTTAAAAAAGATTTATTATTGAACATTGTTTTCCTGTTACTGTCTTAAAGATGCCTTCCCGATGCTATGGAAAAAAGACAACTACTGCATTTCGGACCTTTCATGCCTTCCTAAAAAAGACGAAATCGACGTTCCGCTTTCATGAAAAAAGATGGTGTAACTTTTCGTTGATAAGTAGGAACCTAGGTACTTGTTTGTAATTGAATTCAAATATTGAATTTAAGTGGGTAAAATACTTAATTTTATAATTAGTTTATATTTAAAATATAGAATTATTTTTGCAAATGTCAAACTCTGCTCTTCTCACCAGCAGGAAGAAATTTCATTCAAGAATGTAATTTTAAAAAATTGTATTGAATGTCAGTTAATATTATTTTAGTATAACCAAAAATCCAGTAAAAAGAAATAAATGAGTAAAAATTTTATGTATATGTAATATAACAGAACTTTCTTTAGCCAAATTTAAAAAATTAAAAAACCCTTTTTAGAATGGAGGAAGTGGTGAATCTATGATTTAGGGAAGTAACGTCATTAAAATCACATGCTACGCTGATGATGCAACCATAGTGGCAGAATCCGACTATGATTAACGCATGTACACATGTTTGAAGTTTTCTTTTTTTTTTTCTTTCATTTCATATTTTATACACGATTTAATCCATTGTAAAATAGAAATTAATTTATTGTAGGAGTTGAAAACCTACCAAGACATTATTTTATTTATATTTTACGGTAACTTGATAAAAAATAACACATTGAGTTTGATGGATTTAATCGCAGAAATATTATCATATAAATTGAAACCTTGTGAAGTACTTCGATGTGCCGCTTCCCTTCGTGTTGTTTTATTGAATACAATATTCTGGACGAGTTTGTCAATAAGTTTGCATCTATTATTCCAAGTGACCATCTCCATCTTATTTCAAATTGTGTTTCTTTTCTCAGGAGGAATAAATAGTGCCTTGCTTTTCTATACACAAGCTAGTAAAGCAGACGTTGCGAAATTCCCTTGTTCTATCTTCAGGGCACTGCTCAGTAGTCCCTTTGGACTAGCAGAACCATAATTATCGCCTGAATGTTAGACATCGCCCGACACTTCTTCCCAAACTTTACAAATAATTGTCCATTAAAATAAAATAATAAAAACAACCAGAAAAATGCTCACGTTTAATTTCTGAGAAACTTCTGTAACATGCGTTGTAAATCTTCGTCTGATTCTGCAACCATGGTTGCACCGTCTGCGTAGCATGTAATGCTAAAAATTTTATCTCCCTTAGTCCTAGACTTACCACTTTCTCCTTTCGTTTTTAATTATTAATTTATTTAAAATATGTAAGAAAGGTTTTTTGGTTTGTATACTGTAGTGAACAAAAGAATAGAAATTACACCATCAATTGTAATAGAAAATGAAAAACTTAATGAAGTCACTGAAATTAAATATTTAGGTTTAATGTTGGATTCAAAACTTACATTTCACCAAAACGCTAAGATGGTAATAAATAAGATTGCAAAAAAAATATCAATTTTGGGAAGGATCAGAAGATTTATTGATAAAGACTCCTGCAAAACTATTTACAAAGCAATTATTGAACCACACGTTAACTACTGTAGTAGCATTTTATTTTTATCAAACAAAGAAAACATAGATAAACTATCTGTATTACAAAATAAAGCCTTTAGAATCATTTTGAAAAAAAACAGATATACCACAGATATAAAAACAGATAGTACGAGGGTAAAGTCGATGGTAAATGAAATGAAATTATTAACATATAAACAAAGAATATTTTACAATACAATGATATTTGTTCATAAAATTATAAACTCTAATAAAAAAACAGAATTTTGGAAAAAAATTGATCGGAACCAGCATGAACACGATCACAATACTAGAGAAAAGAACAAAATTAGACTTCCATTTAGGAAAAAGGCAAAGTCACTAAATTCAATTTTATTTAAAGCAATTAAAAAGTATTACGAAATGGAAAAAAATATTTATGAAGAAAAAAACATATCAAAATTTAAAATAATGGTCAAGACATATGTGATAAACAATTTATAAATTAAATATATTGGCAATGTTATTATTAGAACACACATAACAATATGTATGATATGTGTGCCCTACTTTAAGATTTAAATAAATAAATAAATATTGAGTTATAACTTCCTTTGTTTCTTTGTTGTTCTGAATATGTACTTTAAAAAAAGTAAAATAATGGTGTTTAAGTCTCTAATTGAGTGAAAGTAACTTCAAGGAATATATTTTTTTTGTATTAGGTTTATGATTTAAGAATATAAAATAATATTTTAAAATATACAAGTTTTTTAGTTTTTTTAACAATACTTTTGTTTGTCTAATTTTTTTTTGACAACGACTGGATTTTACCATCTAGGAATTTATTTAGATTATCAAAATACAACAGAGATGAAGCACGTTTTATTTATAATTCTTTTCGCAAAATGTTCTCTATATCTGTTTACAATAATTTCTTTTCTTTACATTTATTTTTTTTTTTGCACCACAACAGGCCAGGAGGCCTAATTACAGTGGTGAATTACATCACAGAGCACCCAGGCTTGAGAAAAATCACATTTTAATTTTTGTATTCTCACCGGGAATCGAACCCGGAACCTTCCGTGCGTGAGTCAAGCGTCTTGACCACTACACCACGGAGGCCGCCACGCGTTTAAACGGCCTCGTGGTGTAATCGACAGCGCGTTTGCCTACCTTGCAAGATTCTCG
Source organism: Micrasema longulum (assembly GCF_059751315.1). Classification (NCBI taxonomy): domain Eukaryota; kingdom Metazoa; phylum Arthropoda; class Insecta; order Trichoptera; family Brachycentridae; genus Micrasema; species Micrasema longulum. The sequence continues at coordinate 751,802 of NW_028277439.1, read as the reverse complement.
ACAAAGTTGATATAAAATATATATTTAAAAGGGTATTTTTACAATAAAAATATTAAAAAATTCTTGGGCTGGTACCTGAAGCGTTAGACTGATCATCTAACCTTCATGTAACAAAAATGATCAAGATATGCTGCGATTGGTGTGACAATGCAATGCTCTATACACCATTAGGTGTGGAAAGGCAATAATGATGATGATTATGTTTTTTTTCAAATACTTTATATTGTATGTAGATGAGATATATGTTAAAAGTTAAGTGTAAAATTAATGCTCATAAGTGCTGTAAATGTTTTCTTTTTTCCTTAAATATTATCCATCTCTGTTGTAATTACGTTAACATTTATTTTAGACGATTGATGCATCACGCTATTTTTGAAAAAAAAAAAACATTGTCATAAAGTTTTCGGAATTGCACTGCGGTAACGATATATTATGTCTAATTGAATAGAACATATCCCAAAATAATTATTTTAGGTAATTTGAAGCCATACATTATATGTAGAACCGATTTAAATGTATATTGTAGGTATTTTATATGCAAATCTTAAAGAAATACAGTACTCGTAAATTTAATAAAAGTTTTTATTTTATATATCCATCATAAACTAAAAAATATATGTTATACTTTTATTTGTATCTGGTTATGCGTAAATTACTCATCAATCGAATTACGGTGTAAATGATGTAAATGTTGGAAGGTTAATCAAAATATACTGCAAAGATCAGTCTTTGTATCGCTAACATACAAAATATGAATGTGCTGGGACAAAGTAACATAAAGCGTTAAATATAAGTTTTCAAATAAAAATAGCCATAAGGAAGAGAAATGCAAGTGTTTTTTAATGTGTTTGAACAAAAAAAATCCGCCCATTTTTGGTTACATGCTTGAGATTTTTATTAACATCCGCGTGTGTATAAAACATATTTATAAAAAATACTATCCGTATTTGACAAAAAACTCAACATTTCTTTCTCAATGAAATCTTCGTTTCTTTTGATATACAAATCTGTGTAACTTATTGTCATCACCATTACCTTTTTCGTATTTAGAAGAGCATAGGGCACTGCATTTGTAAACCAAATGCAGCATATTTATATACATGGAGGTGTGGTGATCAGTCCTACACTAAAGGTGCACGTCTAGGAACAATGTAATATTACAGTTTAAACAATGTTTGAAACCAGTATTTCATATCCACCTTGCTAGGAATAGAACCCAGGACCCCGAAAATGGTAGGAGATAGTGTCAACTACTACGAACGATGGGATTTATGTCCATTCGATTTTCGTTCAGGAGTTTTAGATAAGCGAGTCGAAAATACTCGTCCACGGTTTCGGATCTATTCACACATATAACTGTATTCTTCGTCCGCCTGTACACATATATAAATAAAAAATAAGTTTTATACATTGTTGTCCGAAAATATTTTAACGTATTGTGTATTTCAAGTACTTGCTGTTTAGGAATCATCCCCTACGCTCGTGAACGCCCTAAGGTGAATAATAAATTTATCAATGATAGGTCCAGCCTAGGGTGGTAGTGAAGAGAAGTGTGGGTGGGTCAGGGAGGGACAGGACCAATCAAGATAAAAGCCACTGGACAACGATCATCATAAACAACGAAGGGCAGATGCCAAAAGGTCATCACTGATTGCCGATCCGTGATCATTCTTGTGACAATCATTCCAAATTCATTGAGATAAATTACAAAACAAGGATTTTTATCAAATCTGCATACTAAATATTTTGAAATAAATTTCGACAATTTAGTTCATTTGAGAAAAACGTGTTACCCTTACTGAATGAGTTGAAATATCATTATTATTATAGGTGGATAATTTATATAGCGCCATTTTTATGAAAATCGCCTCGAGGGCGCTGTATAATAAATAAATATCCCAGCACGTCTTAACAGCTACAGAGCGCACGGACGGTTAGAAATCAAGCCACCCCTTGCATTTTGTTTTAATTTGACTATGAAGTGTAATGTTTAATTGATATTTAAATAAATAAAAAAACTCTTTAGAAAAAACAGGAACTAGATTATAATATCTAAGTCTTACAGCTACTGAGCGCACGGGCAGCCGAAATTCTAGGCCAAATTTACAAAATTGAGATATATGATAGTTGATGACATTCACATCTAGCAGCTATAAAACACATGGACGAGTGGAATTATATCAATAAATTTTCAAAAAATATTTTTTGTGCATATTTGATAATTTTTTAAGTGATTTTGTTAAAAATTAAACAATTTAAAACTAAATAAATAGAGAACTGTTTCAAAATAGGAGAATATATTCGAAATATAGCTTTTGTAGATTCTAGGTACCTAGTTACTTCTGAATATGTGGCTAACAGTATAACAGCATTGATAAATAATTATGTACATTCGTTTTTTTTTTTTTCATCAAAAGAGATATACTCGAGTTCTTATTATTTACTCAAATATTTAAATTTTCACACCATTTCCTAAAAGTCGTAAACCGTACTGGAAAAATGGGAACCGAGTCATAGCAGAGTGGGATTTGAACCTCGGACCTTCAGTCCGTTAGTCCACAATACTACCACGGGACCACAACCCAGTTCAATATGCGCCTAGTATTTAAATATAAATATGACTCCAAGAATAATGGACAAAAGCGGCGTCGGTTGTAAGAGATCTGTTTTTATATACTTACATAGCTGAGATTCTCGTCTTTTTTTTAGTTCATTGTTATATTTTAAAAGTATAAATAAAATTACTTTGTTTTATGTACCACTTTTTTATTGTCACAAACGACTAGTTCTTCGGGGTTATTACATAACCTCTGATCCGTGATTTGAGAAATTAGCCACGGGATCACAATCCGGTTCTAAATTTCTGTGTTTTTACCTATCAATTTAAAACTGAGTTTTGCTCAGTAATATTTCGTTAAGAGTTTTGGCCAACGACTTTAAACCAAGTGGTACTTCTGGAGGTATTTTATACATTATTGTGAATTAATTATTGAATTGCAGTTATTTATTCGTATTCTCAAGTCTCTTGACATATTTCAACAAAGGCAGTCAATCGGCGCGGCGGAGTACCCGTATAATGTATGTTCGCGCTGCGTCTGCATGCAGTAAATGATGGTCTGTGTAGCTCGTATCATCTCTCAGATCACTGGAGAAAATATTCATGACGCCCCCTCAAAGTATGAAAGAACCCATTGTAAGGAGAGTCCATCAACTACGCCGAATCATTAGTATGCCCGAAGAGATTATGTTTATAAATGCCGACATTTTTCATTCCTTAGCTAAACACCCCTGATCGCATATCTCAGATTAACGAAATACGTTTATTTTTACTCGGAAGAACATTGACGCTTTTAAAATTTAAGTTATGGTAAAATCGATGAAGACTTAATGGCAACCTACTAACTTAACAATAAATATATATTTTAAGTATGGCCAAATGTTTGTAGACAAGACAAGACAAGGGAATATAGAAATCTAAACAATACTTTTAGCTTGTCCAGATTTTTGTAGACATGGACTTGATTCAATTCTCTGGGGAACTGTTAATATTAACATATTACAAAAGAGATTAAGAACATTGTAGAGAAGGTAATATAGTCTAGGTATCTACAGGGCTTACGACCTGTCATTGGCTGGTTTAAGTGGCCACTTTACATACTGTGTAACATTCACCATTCTGCCCATCTTCTAACTTCTATATTCCTTCAATTTTTTCATCTGTTGTACACTTGCAATTTTATTTATCTGAATAAACTGAACTATAATAACTATAATGATTATTTTTTTTACTAAAACTACTAAATAGTTTTTTTATACAAATTTAATACATGTTTTTTTTTTTTTTTTTTCAAAGAAATATTTTCGGTCTTATGATTTACCCAAATATTTAGTTTTGAGTGCCATTTTTAACGAGTTGTAAATAACTCACTATCGGAAAATGGGAATCAAGTTGGGGTAGAGGGGGATTCAAACCACGGACCTTTGAGCCGTGAGTCCGAGACACTAGTCACGGGACCACAAACCGATTTAAAATTCATTTACACAAAACTTAATGTTTTTTTACGTCAACATTTCCCGTTACGTAAAAGAAAAAAAAACAATTCTTGCGTACATAATGGGGTAAGTGACGTCTTACTGTAATTTGTTAATTTTAATTTTAATTAACAATATTTTTTAATATAACATATAAATTACAAAAAAATAAACAAACTTTGTTTTTAATCAGTATTACACAAAAATAATTATAAATGTATTTTTTCGCTTCTTTCTTAAATATGTTGTACTACTGACTGCATTTTACATTCGTATTTTCCGTCTCGGTAGACGGATTACTTTTTTTAGTGGGATTCTTGGCATATTACTGCGCTTATTATTTGTAATAGTTGGTTAAAGTGATAGCTTTATATATTGTGTTGCATTACCATTATGACTGCTGAGTCAAATTTAAATAAGAAAAATTATTGGTAAGATTTTTTCCGCTTTATTTTTTTATTTTTTTTTCGTTTAAAAAAACTGTTTTTTTGCATGGATTTCGTTTTTTAAATATTTAAGTAACACAATTTACACATAATTTTTTTTTTAAATAAATCAACAAAATAAAAGTTTTTTTGTTGTATTTTTACTAACCAGTAACTGACATCATCACTTTTTTTTGTTAGAAAGTGTATTAGCGTGATAATGTTTCCAAAATTTGTTGTTTTTTTTTATTAATTTTGCATTCACACAATTTAATTGGGTTATTAAAAAAAAAACAGAATTCTCTTTCCGCACCTAATGGTGCATAGGGCACTGCACTAGTGCACGAATCGCAGCGTATCTTGATCATTTTTGTTGCATGAAAGTGGGATGATTAGTCTTACGCTTCAGGTGCCCGTCCAGGGACTATGAAATATTCTAGTGTGGAAACACTCTTTTCAATAAATATTTCATGTCAATTAAGTCGGGAATCGAACCCGAGACCTTTTGCATGGTAAGCAAACGCACTATTATACCACGAGGCCGACAAAACACAAAATATTTTATAAAAATAAAAAATTATAAAAAATAAAATGTGAAACGTTAAATATGTATGGAAAAATGCGATTATATTATATAGTACCTACATAAAGTTCCAAAACAACAAAGAGCATAATTTCTTACAAACGTTTTTTGTATATACAATGAGGAACTTGAAAAGTAAAAGGTTAAATTAAAGTATTAAATTGAACTGCAAAGTTTATTGCAAATGTACGAATTAATAAAAAAACATTTAAATAAAAACGCATTACGTTAACCGACGTCGCTGGTTCATATGAACCAACCAATAATATCCGATTCATTTACTATAAACGAATCAATTGGGAGAACTGACAGTCAAAAACCTCTGACGTCACACGCGGAGTTATTTCAGAAATACAAATCTTTAAAAATCATTGCTCTGATGATACATTAAAACATGTTTGTATAAAAAAATAAAAAAGTACACATATTGGGAAAAATATATAAAGAAATGTGAATATTGGTTAAATTGCGCCATTGAAAAAAAAACTTGTGAATGCGAATGAAATCAATTTTAAAAAATGCAATAATATTTTAAAAAATTAGACCCGTGAAGTCAACGAAGTTTGATACTAAATTCTTAAAACTCTTAGCTTTCAAACAGTGAAATGTATTGCCTCAAGTATTTAGAGTACTAATTTTAAAATATAAGATCAAGACGTTCTTAAAAAAAAAATCGTCATTTTTAGCCGTCATTTCGCTCTCCGTTCAATCTACATGTCCAAACCAACGCATAGCTTGCTTTTTGATTTTGTCGATAATGCTTATTGTAGCCTTACGTTATGTACGGATCTCGAAATTTGTGCATCTCTCTTGCATATTTTATTATATCTTGCATGGGCAGCCCGCCCATAGATTATATGGAACCAATGCTGACCTAAAAATTTACTTCTGAACAATCAGTACCTATTTTTTTGCTAATACAATAAATTCCAACCAAGTCTAGAAAGATTTGAACATGTTAAATTATTACTTTAATAACTCAAATTGAAAATTTAACCTCCAGCAAGTAATTATTGGTCCGACAATCAATATCATTCATGACAAAATGTAATTGAAAATGCCTCCAATGACAAAATGGATGCTTTTGGCTGTCGCGTGAATGCTCCCGGCATCTACACAGGTATTAAATTTAATATTAACCCTATCGTAGGAAGGTTTTTTTTTTCTTTAAGGTATATCCTGCTAAGCTCCTATTTTAGAGGCTAGTCAGCGGTTGGTGAGGAGAGGATGAGAAAGGAATTTATGAAAAATACACCACACCCAGACCTGTTAAAAAAAAACTTAATTGATTTTTTTTATCAACTGGTGAGAATCGAACCCGCGACGCCAGTTTCACAGTTGGCCATCTAACTAACTGCACAACGGCGCCTGCCGATTGATTTTTATTTAAATAACGATATTACGATTTTTCCAAAATTCAAAAATTTTCAAAATTCAAAGAGTCTCCAGAAATCGCGCTTGCGTATAAACGGTAAGTAAATTTCATGAGCTTTAAAAAATAAAGGATCTTTTGAGAGAAAAAAAACAAATTAATTTGCATTGGTTTTATGGTTGACTCACCTTTTCTGCTTTTACATTTCGTAAAAAAATCGTTTTTTTTTAAATACTGAAATTGCAACGTTGCTTACGTCGTCAAACACACATAGATGAATTTTTAGCAATTTCAACATCACATTGTACATACATGCATTGAGACATAATATAAGTTACTGTTCACCGGGTGATAACTGTCATAAGAAAAATCAATTTTACGAATATAATTCCAATTTGAAATCCATATTCAACTCTCATCATTAATGGGTTTATATTGAGGAATGAATAATAATCAAGAAGATACAAATATCAGCGCCACCGCCTTGACCTGACTTCAATTCTTCATGCCATCATATAATGTGTTCATCAATTTTAAACACAGATTTAATTTGTTTTATATGATTAAACACCATCTTACTTAACTTAATATTAATTTTAAACTAATTTACAGTTTACCTGTCGATGAACTTATTATGGCTTTTTAGGCTCTGCTCGTGTTAAAACATAAAAAATATCTGAGAAAAAAAAAGTAATTTAAAATAAATAATATCATATTATTTATTTATTTATTAATTTATTTATTCATATTTTACTCTTACAAACTATAATCAATAATAAAAATAATGTGACCTCACTGGGGTTACCCGTGCCGAGGACACTTAACAATATACTTTTTTGAAATGTTTTTACATTTGAGAATAAACAAAAAAGACAAACTTAATAAACAGAGATAATCAACAAAATATTCAGACTGTTTTAAACAAGGTATATATGTACATCTATATTATTTATATTACAAAACGCACAATGAAAATAACAAAAACCTAACATAAGCTTGTGGAGCAGTTGATTCAAAATGGGTTTGGGTGAATGCGACAATCCATTTTATTTCTAATATTTTTTATAGCCTTTTAAAATTACTATTCTTCATAGCCTTTTAAAACATGTTCTCGTTACTAATTGTTTTTGTAGATAGTGGAAGTATGTTATAAATTCTAATTGAACAATACTCAAAATCTGTTTGTCCGAAAGTGGTATAAGTTTGTATTTGTTAGTTTTTTTTTGTATATAACAACAATATTAATAATAGCAACCCAAAACAAAGATTTAATCATAAAGTAAAACAAAAAAAATTACGCATAGTTACAAACATAATCTAGAAAACAAAAGAGCAAATTATTATCAAAACAAAATAATCCGAAAAAATTTGCGCCAAGTACACGGCGTTTTAAAACCAGATTGTGAGAATTTAAAGGAACATTTCTCATGGCAATTTTTTTTATAAATTCTAATTTTTTAAATTGAAATATTCTAAAAAATATTGATTTTAAACCAAGAATTGAGAAAATCTTTTGTTTCGGACTAATATCCGAATATGGTGTTTAATCATAAGTCATAGGTCCTTGAGGTGATTTTCACAAAAACGGCGCTATATAAATTATCCAAACATTATTATTATTATTATCCCTTCCACAATGGTAAGTAGAGTAGTTTAATGATAGGCTCGTAGAAAGATTGAATATTTTCAGCATCATCATCATCATCATCACCATTCCCCTTTTTGCACCTAACGGTGCACGGGATATTGCGTTGGTACTCCAACCGCAGCGTATCTGAGTCGTTTTTTGTCAAATGAAGGTTATATTATCAGTCCTACGCTTCAGGTGCCAGTCCAGGGACTATTAAATATCATATTATAAAACACATTTTTAAAACAATATTTCATGCCGATCGTGTCGGGAATCAAACTCGTATCCTCTTGCATGGTAGGCAAACGCGCTGACCACTACACCACGAGATGGACGGATTTAAGACGTTTCTTAAATAATATTGGTGAAAAACTTTACCTTCCTGGCTCCGAAATTTTTTAATCAACTTCCGGCAGCCATAAAAAACTCCACAAGTGCCAATGTATTTAAGAAAAATGTTTGCAATTGGTTGCTGCACATTGATAGGGACGAGGTGGTCAATTTTTTTAAAGTTCGAGACAAGCAAAAAATTACAAATCTGCTTTCCTTCCATACTTTTTACTTTTATTTTCTTTTTATATATATTGATAATTTTTATGTTTTTTTTTTCATTTTGTATTTTTGTTTAATTTAATTTAGTACGTACTATTATTTGGCATATGATTTATTGCTCCTATTTCTTATATTTCTTACTATTGTATTGAGTGAGTTTCTAGAATACATATCTCAATTATCATTTCAAGTATGCTTTTATGTATATATTCTTTTTCTGTTGATTTAAATTTATTTATTTTTATTTATTTTATTTATTTTATTTATTTTATTTATTTTATTTATTTTATTTATTTTATTTATTTTACTATTATTTTGTTTATTTTATTGATACCACTATTTTGTATATTTGATTATCTGTGATTCTTAATTTGAATAATTTTATATTTTAAAAATTATTTCTGATATATTTTTTGCATTGTATTCTTTGAAATTTGATTATTTATTACATTTACCTTTTTTTTCTAGATTGTTATTCTATGTCATAATAATTTGATCTATTTAATTTTACTACGTATTTTTATTGTCATTTATTGTGGCTTGACACGGGCATAGCCTAAAAAGCCTTAATAAGTTCATAAATATTTAATTTTGTAATTTTGAATGAATAAATAAATAAATAAAATAAAATAAAATAAAATAAAATAAAAATAAAAATCACTTGCCTTGTGTTCCACTCAACATGGGTTCCTGAGCTTATCTTGGTGTTTTTCTTTGTATACGTAAAACAAATATAAAAACATTGCAAATGGGTGCGACGTACAGCGGTATACACAGTTAGTCATTTTTACAATATTACGCTTTTTGCAGGGCAGTGTTATTCGATAATTTTTAGAACACGATTTCAAATTCGCGTTGTATGAAATGTCACCTCCATTCAAATAAACCTCGGTGTACACAAATAGGTTATAGCGAACGAAGAAACTAATTCTATGTACAATAAAGGTGTGTACGAGTACACACAAATAAAACAAACATTTCTGTGATGTGCCTATTTATCCTGTCAATATGAGACTGACGAGATAAATTATCCCTATTGATCAAGTGCGACATAATTAAATACAGACAGATGATTGTTTTTGCATTGATTTATACCCGTTTTAAAATAACGAATTTGTATTTGATTTTTATTGCCATCAGTTAATCGTTCGATTTTATTAATAAATTTATGGTGATGTATTGTAATTTATGAGGAACAAACGAAACTCCAATTTAAATTTGTTATAAATTACTTGTCACTTTCAAATTTAAAGCTGACAAGGAAATATTTTTCATAGTGTCACATTCGAGAATAATGGCAAACAATTATTTTTATTTAAATTCAATCAAATCAAAGTTTGTGGCAACTGAGAGGGAAGACAATTTTGAAAAGGGAATGTGGAATTAACTGACTGGTAAAAAAAAAGTATAAAAAGTGTAAAATTGTTTTCTGGCCGTTGCCTAGTAGGTGAATTGGTCCAGCCGGATGAATCTCACCTACATAATAAAAGTTTCAGCTTTGTTACTTGTTAAAAGTCCACAAATGAAACAGTTGAAGAAATGTGATTTTTTTGACATAGACAGAATGGTGAATGTTACGCAGTGTGTAAATTGGTCACTTTAAGCAGCCAATGACCGACCATAAGCCCTGTAAATGCCTAGACTTCCATATTCCCTTCTCAAAAATGTTTTCCTACTCTGTTGCAACAAATTTAGATCTCAGGGAGGAAATCCCGCCTGTCTGCAAACATTTGGACATGCTAAAAACAGCAAATTTTAACATTCGAAAATTATACAGTTTACCTGCAAAACATGTTTTTTTACTTTATACTTATTAATTTTCAAAGTCGTTTTATATTCTTTTCATATATTCTATCAGTTTGATTCACGTAAAAATTTATACAAAATGTTAAAGTAAAAGCGTGTTTCTTCACCGTTTTTTGATTGGTATTTTAACAAATCAAGTTGTTCGTTCGAATACAGTAAACTACTAACAATTATTAATGCAAGTAATTGCGATAAAAAGCATCAGTAAAGAAATCATCCAAACAAACAATTATTAAGGGTCCTGATACCAATTTAAAAAAAATCTAAGTTGTTTATTCAATGTACCTAGCAGATATTGTTTAAAATCACTAGTAACACGAACAAATTTTAAAAATATTCATCTAATATGAAAAAGTAAATATTTTTATCCATATTGTAAGCGATTCTAGGGATTTTAACTATAACTGAACGTAGTTATGCAGAAAGCAGCCAGTCCACAATTATGAAAAAATAAGAAATTGATATTATCGGGTGCAGTAAGGTTAATCCTGTGTTCGGCTAAAAACAGCCAGACCGCTTTCAAACAAAAAAAAACTGTATTGATCTCCTTCAGAAAATGGTATCGATCACAAAAACGGTATTTCTCATTTCGCAGAAAACACCCACAGCACTGGAAAAATCTTACGGTGCTTTAAAAATCATTAAAACTGGTCGAATAAATAATTAGATTCTTGTTTGTAATATAAAACAACTAATGTATGAATTGTTTATCATTTGTTAAAGTCAAAAACATTCCAACTGTTGTGTAGATTCAATTATTTACTCTTTTCACAGATGAGGGGTACTATTTGCAAACCCAGCAAAATGCAAAATCTAAAAAAAGTGAAATTTAATTGAAACTCATTTAGAATACAATTTTTTTACAGTTATTGTTAGTTGAACATATGGCTTTATTTGTAAATCTTAACTTTTAAATTATCGGGTTTATTGCAAACATGGCAACCTCAACATGAGTATTGTAAAGTTGGAACGTAAAAAAATAAATGTTTTATTTCACTACTGTTTCTTGACATTATCATGCTTATGTCATCGGTGCATACGTATAAAATATTTACTGATTATAATAAAAAAATTAAGTTAAAAAAAAAGTTGTATCAGTTTTTTGTGATTTCCTCAAAATAAAGAAAGATGGATTTTGCCAGGTTTGCAAATAGTACCCTCTAAAGTGCTATTATCTAAGTTTTATTTTTCTATGGCGGGCAGCTTTCTGCATAACAACGTTCAACTGATGTTCAAACAACCCAGTATCGTGTTAAAAAAATCAACTAGTTAAAGCAATGAAACATGCCAATTTTATTGGGTTTTCATTTACAAAAGTGAAAACGGGAAACTCCCGAAAAAGGTTGAATAATTTCTCAGTGTTTTAGAGCAAACAGAGCCCGTCATGACATAGTGTTTGCTATCCTGACCGAGTCAGATTTATGTTCTGTATTGAAACAGGGGTCGTTCAACGCAGTATTTATTTTTGGGACAAGGGCTAATCCTAGTACAAAGCCCACAACGCAATATGCCATACTGAACCCACGAGCCTTTTGACCCGTTTTAAATCAAAACCAAAACAACAATAAAACTTAGGTACCACAAAATGTATTTCATAGACTGATTTACTACCTTTAATGATTAATTCCTATTTAATATAAGGTTTCATTTGTACGCCTTATTCACACGAAAAATAATATTAATTTGACAGTGTCAAACTGCGTGTTGTTTATCAGCGCCCAAATAAAATAATTAAACAAACAAACCATCGCGCCGTTTCCCCGTAAGGGTTGGCAGAAAGGATCACTTTATCGAGGAACGACACATCTCTCTATCTTTGAACACAGCTCTCGCTTCCTCTACATTCATACATCTTCTCATGCACGTGCGCCGATTATTTCGACTTTTGACATGTCCATTTTCAAGTATTTGTTGGATTTGGTCATGCCATGTCTTTCTCGTTCTTCCCCTATTTCCGCATACATAGACATTCGCATTGTAAATATTCTTAGCCATTCTTTCGCTGCCCATTCACTCCACATGTCCGAACCGCGCAAAGCTCCTTTCTTGATTTTGTCGATAATGCTTATCTCAGCCTTAAATAATGTACAGATCTCCACATTTTTGTATCTATCGTACATAATTTTACCACACATTCACCTGAGAGATCACATTTCAACAGCATTTAGCCTACTTTTTACACTATTTTTCGTCCATACTTCGCTTCCATATATTAGGATCGGGACTAGGACTCTATTGTTAACTGCTAATTTTTCCTCTTGCGAAAAACCTTATTTTGCCGAGGCTGATTTTAGTGCACCGTTCACTCCGTTCCTGACACTCACCCTCTTTTTAATATCTTTCTCAGTCATTCCTTCCTTAGTAAACATACTTTCTGGATACACAAATTCCTCTACCTGTTTTAGTATAACCCCATTCACAGTGATTTCACATTTAGTCATACTTTTATTTCTTTCAAAATCCATCACATTTGATTTACCGACATTCATCAGCAAATCGCTTCCCTTGCATGCATCGTAGATCTTGTTTAACATAAACAGTTTTAACAAAAAGGAGTATGAAAATATGTATGTATATTGAAATAAAAAACGCATAGTAAAATAAAATTATAATCGCACTTAGAAATTCCTTAACCATACTCTTATATAAATATTATGCTTTAAACTTATTGTAATTATGGTAGACGATTAGTCATTAAATATTATTTGCTGTTTTCAAAATTTAATATCACAATTTTGTCACATACTAGGCAAGAATATTATATTAATCAATGAAATTATTAATTTTACTTGACGACTTCGTGTTCATGGTACATCAATATCGATCTATTAATTATTTATTTCTTTCTTCATTATTCGCTGTAGGGCAATATTATAAATATTTTCATTTGCAATGTTTTCAACTCGAACATAATTTATTAAACAGTAGATAATTAAGGGCATTGGAAGCAAAGATAGCCAACTCCCGTTTTGGTGTTTTCGAGAAAAATAACAAAAACTCCTACACTAATGCCAAAGAGAGTCTTTATGTTAGAAATGTTATTTTTACTGAACTTAAACTTTAAAATACTAATTAATTAGCTTTAATAGAAAAACAAATTTAAAAAAACTTTCTTAATATTTTTATTGCATTGCCATTTCGAAAATTTAAATCTTAAGCCTGTCATTAGTCATATAAAATGGCTGATGGATATTACTATGCTTCCAAACACTATTTTCAAACCATTAGAAGTATGATTTTAAACTACATTTGCAACTCAACTAATGATTTTTATAAAAATAAAGTTAATAGACTGCAGAATGATATCATAACCAAAAAAAATTTTTTTGGAGGTTACTATCTTTGCTTCCAATGCCCTCAATTTTTTTTTTTTTTTTACAAATATAAAATATTTACAATACTTCTTGTAGGAACTTGAAAAATTTAAATTAAATTGAAAATTATGCAAATTTATTGCAACAGAGAGGGAAAACATTGTTGGGAAGGGAAAATGGAAGTCTAGGCATTTACAAGGCTCATGACCTGTCGTTGGATGGTTTAAGTAGCCACTTTATACGTTTACAGACGTATGTATTATGTACTACACGCAACGTTTGTAATCTTTCTCGAGTTTCTAAAGAAACCCCAAATATTTCAAATCAAACCTCGGAGATTTCCGTATTCATACTTTTGTCAACAAAGTCACAGATGGTAAACTGAGGTCAAAACATCTCAGTCAAATACTGAAGAAGTATTGCATTTAATGTAAGCATTGTTTTAAACATTCACCATTACATATATTTAGTACAATTACAGTAATATTTTATTAACATAATACAGCAAAATAAGATTAATACTGTACGATAGTTCTTGAATAATTTTAATTACTTTTGAAAAATTAGGAATTCTTTGACAGCATTAATAAAATGTCATTTGTCAGCCTTGAGGTGTAATGGTCAGTGCGTTTTCTTACCATGCAAGAGGTCTCGGGTTCGATTCCTAACGTGGTTTATATAAAATTTATTTAAAAACGGTGTTTTTAGAGTATAATATTTCACAGTCCCTGATCATCTTACCTCCATGTTACTAAAGTTATCAATATACGCAATTGGTGTATCGATGCAGTGCCCTACGCATCATACGGTGTGGAAAAGAAATGATGATTATGCCAAATATATAATAGGATCTGTTTTTTAATCATTTCAATAATACCCTTTTTTAATTTTGTCTCCACTATGAAATTCACCATTACGCTAATATAATCGTAGGTTATATGGAACGAATGGATGATGAATGAATGGTAAAGATATACATGACGAGAATTAATTAATGAACGACAAGGACGAAAAACAAGAAAGATGAACGAAAACCTCGAGTCGGGTCATGTCAAAAGCGGACACAGTCGAAGGGGATTTTTGTCAAAATTTATGAATGTTGGAGAAACTAGGAATGTATGTCAAGATAGACGTGTGTGGGGGTCCATCTTCTCTTCCTACCTCCAGGGGGAAATATAATGATGGTAGTAGTAGTATTAACTGATACACACATTCAAACACCCACAACACACCTACTGGATCTTTCATCATCATCATCATCATCATTCCCATTCCGTACCTTATGTTGCATAGGGCACTGCATTGGTACACGAATCGCAGTATGCATTGCATTGGTACGCTAATCAAACTGAATCTTTACTGTTTCAAAATGTATTTTTTAAATGTCGGTGTACACCTGTTCCTTACAAATAAATAAAAATTTGAAAAGAAAACACTGCTGAAAAAAATACTATGGAAATTTTTATTTAAGTCATTTAAAAATATTTTAAATGCAATATTCAGTATTTGACTTCAGCCATAATAGCTAAATAAAAATAATATTTAAAGAAGAAGATAAATTATCGGTGGTCGCTAAAACTAATGAAGCTGTTTTATTTTTCTCTTTCACCTAATTGCTTTAAAAATTGTCCGTACGGACCAGGCTAATGGCGTTCTGGTTGCACTTGCTTCCTAGTATGTGACCAAGAGCTGAATTTATACCCACTTCGTGTGAGCCACACAACCACACCACTACCCCACTAGGAACTTAGGGCTGCTGCTAACATCTAACACACATATTTAAATTCAATTCTAGTTTTGAGCAGATGCCCCGGGAAAAAAAACATTTAAATTATTTATACTTTTATGCATATTAAATATTTTTCATGTAGATAAATATTAACAAATTAACCTTTACAAAACTTCTAGATGTAGGTTCTGCACTGCAGGTGAAGAAACACCTATACGCATTCTAGGTGAATGTGATGCTTTACATCACTAAAGAAGCCTCCTCCTCGGGGGACCACTGGTTAAACCTGAGGATGTTAAAGAGCTCGCCCCCTACCTAATAGCCCGATACTTTACGGATCTGGGCTTGGAGGGGGAGAGTAAGCAAAGTGTTAACTCTCGCCTTCCACACAGTGAGTGGCTCTTTATAGACCTGGGCTTAGAGAGCGAGAATTATTCACGGGGACCCTTCACAATAGATCTTCAGATGTCGCAGTGACCCTCGATACTAAGAATAAGAATAATAGATAAATATTGTACTTATCCACACTTAAACGTAAATATTGTCATTAAATTTATGGTGATACAATTTTATAGAAAAATATTGTAATATCAATAGAAATTTTGACACGTAAATGGATTATTAGTTTTATTTTACGACGTTTGTGATTATGATGCAAAACTTAAACCCTACCAGTGTAGAAACGCAAAATTAAACATCACAACAAAATATATTTGTTATTTTAGAAAATATTTCGTCGCAAGATTACGAAAAAACTATTATTATATTTTATGTTAATAATAACCACTCTGATTTCTTATTAATATTATATTAACATTTAAGTAACCTGTGGGTTACATATTTGATAAAGTACAAATGGATTATTTCGTATATTTGAAAAATTACTGCAATGTTTTTATTGTACATATAAAATGCAGAATAAAATTGATATCTATAAGAGATACTCAATGCTTTTTCTTTTTTAATATTTCAGATAGATTTATAAAAATAACAATGGCTTGATGCATCCCTGGCTACCCCTCCATTATTGCTTATTACGAGGCTCTCTCCACAAAATGAACTTTATATAACTCGAGGTTTTGCTACACGACATACTGTTTAAAGTAAATATTAAGATAATACTCACCCAGCCTCGTGCTAGCTTATATTAAAGAACTAGTTTAGCGTTAAACGCTTCGTGTAAACAACATCTTTATTGGGCATCGGTAAACAAGATGTCGACTTGTTCTCCACTCCTCAGTCTACCGAGGAACTTCAATCTCAGACGCTAAAGCGAGATTTTTAATAAAACTTCTTGAATCCCAAATCTATTTTGGATGTATTTTCGATATTTATTTACAAGAATATATGCAAAACTTAAGTAAGTCACGTATATTTTTAAGGAAGTACAATTATATATTTTAAACTGTGGATATTTTTGGATTTTTTTTTTTTATATTCGATGTTAAATTATAATGAAATTTCAATCTGCAGAATTCGCCTTTTTTCTTTTCTGCAAATTATTTTGTATTGAGTGGGTTTAATTTAATATTTTAGAACAACTGAAAACTTATCAATAAGGCACTTGGCCTTTTAATTTTTTTTATTTTTTATTCATAAATTTCATAAAAAGTACATGTTTTTGTAAAATTCTAAACATATCTTCTTTTACACATCTAGTAAATGTTATCACTGTAACTCTCTAAAAAAAGAGACTAACTCTTGTGCTTGGAGAGTGACTTACACTGTTTTAGTTGGTTTTTTTTTAAAGAGTTTATATAATTTTAAATACGAGTACATGAAAAAGAAAAATAAAAACATGGGATATGTAAAGAAAAAACATAATACATAAAATCAAATTGTTAAAGGCTTATCAAATAATATTTTCCATCACCATTTGATAATGCTAACTTTATTTTATACGGGATCAAACAGCGAACATAAATTAAAATAATAATTTATGTAAACAATACTTAAAAATAAGGGCAGTAATATATTGTCATTTTTAAATCTACGGAAATTGAAAATTGTAAATGAATTTCAATAGTCAGTTTGCTACGGTTTATTATATTATTTTTAAACATTGTCTTAATATTTTTTTGCGCAGAAAGTGTACAAATTTCTCATTCAGACTTTTTATTAATTAAGCGTGTCAATTTTGATTCGAATGCACGACAGTGCCATGTAAATCTATCATTTTCTGTAAAAACATGTATGTTTCCATTTGACAATCATTATTACATACTAAACAGATAGAATTAGGCCTGACACGATTAGTTTTTGGTCTGAGTGATTTTTAATGTAGCATCGGACTTAAACATAAATAGCTGAAAATTATACGTTTGGGGATCTCAACATAATGACAATGGTCACGCTTATTTTTTCTTATACGATCGATACATTTTTTTATTTATTTAGTTCATACAAATATGCATACAAGGATACACCCATTTACCTGGTGTCCATTTATTTATCGAGGAAGCCGACTTAAAATTCTATAGTACAAACAAAGGAAAATGAAACAAAAAAAACCTTTGAAAAAAACTCTTTAAATGCATACAATAATTAAATAATTAATTGCATGGAACAATAGATTTCGTTTTACAAAATACCCGCATTTGTTTTTCTGTTCTTGCCAACTACGAACCTCATAAAACATTTAAGGGTTTTCCCAGTATATAGATAAGCGTTTTTCAATATTTAGATGAGAGAATTTCATTTTGTTTTGATGTCCTTTTTCTATGTCTGTATAGCCACAGGGGTGGAAAAATACAAGGGTGGTTTTGTGTCCGCCCCCAAAGTATCTAGCATTTGAAGTGCCATTTACATTCCGTATTTGTTCTAGTATTCTGTACTCAGCATAGTATTTGCCATAAAGCTTGTATTTAGCTGCCAATTGTTCAGTTGTCAAAGTGGTCGTCTGAACAAGCTTTTAATTCAAATGAATGCATCACAAATGGCAAATAATGGTTAAGTTTTAATTTTAGAATAAGTAGTTTTTATAACAGTTATTTTTATTTACAGCATTTTGCTTCCTGGATCTGGCAATATTTTTTTATATTCTAATTTTAGAGGAATGGAAGAACTTTTTCTAAGCGAATTTGAATTAATTAAGACATTTTCATAAATTTCAAATTATCAAATTATTCTCAAATAAACGATGAAACTATTCAAGTAAACATTTTTAAAAGCTTTTAATTTGAATAAACATAAAAAATATGTAATATAGACATATTTTTTTGATTTTATATACGAAAACCTATAAACATAGTTCAATGATTAAAATAATGATTCCATACTTTCTCATTAACTTTATTACATGACTGATTATTGATCATTCATTTTGTATGTGTCATAAAGTCGTATGAAATGTAGTAAGATACTGAAACAATAACTCATGAACTGCAGAATACCTGAAAAATGAACCAATCATAGTATGTTATAGATTGCGCTTGAAAGCACTATAAGAGTATTAAACCATTGCTATAAATTTAGATTTACACTATTCCCGGGAGTGGATGTTACCATAAAAGCTTCGTTATGATTTAAGAACATTCATTTATTATTTCTAGATATTACGCATTCCGTTTGACGTCATATAAAGTTATTGGAGTGTGACAAACGAGACTTTTGTATTATATATTATAGAAACGCTTTGAAAGAGCAGTAAAATATTTTATTATATCGTTCTCATAAGTGTATGGAGCCAGCTGAAATCTGGATTTCTGTTATGAAATTGTGCATGAAATACATGTTTACAGCCTTATTGTCTATTAAATATTCCCATTTAAAACTGTGTTACAGTTTAATTGCAACTTTTGAAAACAACGCTCAAAATTTATCTCGTGAAATTTTATACATATTTATAGGCGTAAATAAATTGAACAGTACTTTCAATTTAAACTGAAGGATTTTTTTCGTTTACAAATTTGTTTAAACTTAATTTTGCGTTTATGCAAATTGATTTTGAGTTGACGATATTTTTTACCGACACAACAAAAAATTTTTTTTTTGCTTTACGTGCGTGCATTAATTTGATGCTGCCTTCAAAAATCAACGTTAATTATTTTTTTTACGTTTTCATGACCTGTAATTCTACTTTTGAACTAAGTTTTAATTTTTGTAATTAAGATTGTTACTTTCCAATTTTTCATGATTTTTTTGTACATTTTTATTTCATTTTATTAAAAACGTTTGATATTTTTTATCTTTGTTTCTAATTTTTTAACTTTGTGTTATATTTTTAAATATTTTATTTTTGTTATTGTGTTTTTATATTCTTATTATGATATGGTAACATTCTTATTGTTATATGAATGTATATATATATATATGATGTTTAGAGACAGGTCTTTTTGTATTTAATGAAGCTGCTTAGAACATTTTCTTGCAATTTTTGTATCGCAAGTATGCACTTTAATTTTTTTTGCCAAAAAACACCGTATTCGGTCACGTAACTAAATTTAAATTTAAAAAGTAAGATTTGATTACTAAGACTTTGAATAATATTTTTCATTTTCATTATCAAAAACTACCAAATAATTTCAATTTCTAATATTGATTTTATAAAAACCCTAAGAGAAGGCAGAAACATTTAATTCGATTTCTGCTATTTTCTTTTGTTACCATTACTACTAATGTTCAATAACCCCGTTATATTTTTACCAGAATTTAAATGCAATCGCTCCTTTTTTGACTTTACCCCATCTCACTCCTTAGCTGTTTTCTTCTCAGACTTCTATCAGGACAATTATTTAGCCAATTAGCGTCGGCATTTCGGCCACGATGAAATTTGTGGTCTTGGTAATTGAATAAATTTGCATTGCGCTTTGCATACAACGCGTGAAGTTTATATTTGTACTGGGACGCTTTCATAGAGCTTTTTTTGTTGCATTTTTATAAACCGGATAGTCATTTCCTGAATCAAGCGTGCTTATAGACAGACAAATAAGTGACTTATATTATTAACACCCTTCGATTAAAAAATCATAAATGGAAAAAATTGCACTTTCTTACAATTCATGATAACTTAATTTACCAAATGTGTACGCACCAGCCAAACCTCAAAAGTTTATTAATCTTATTAATTTGCTTTTAAAACATAAAATAGTTTTTGTCCTTGAGACCTTAATACGCTCTTCCAAAATATTGAACTCTCGGTGCGATAAAAGAGAGATGTCTCTTAGCAAAAGTCGTACGGATTTTAGGTATGATATAATTCGTGCTCGGGGAAAACCTCGTACGAACATTTGGCTGAGGTTTCTCCGTATTGTTCGACCAGAAGATTGTTAGTGCTTCTTTTGAGTACAGTTGTCTCATATCCAGCACATTTATGTATTGGAACAGAACAACTGTTCTGACTGATTTGTGTTAAAGTCAATTTACTTTCCTTATTCTCTTCAACCATTTTTGGACCAGTCAGTCATACAATCTTCTTTCCCTCTTCTTAATCCATTTACGATGCCCCTTTGTTAATCTTGTTTATTAGACGCTGTCAACCAAAGCCGATGGGATCTGTTGGAAAATGCTTTGCGCACTGGAGAAAAATATCAGGTACAATTCGTGTCATTGCAAATTCATGTGAGGGTGTGTGTAAAATATTTTTTCACCTAATTCATATTTATTAGATTGCCCTGATGATGGTCAGCTTACCTCTTCTTTGTGGAGTTGCACAATTAAAAAAGGCCATTTAGAATATAACATTGCCTTTTAAGGTTCTATTTAATTGACCTCATACAAAATACACTGTCATATCTTTCGTAATAAAGTTTAAAAGCAGTTTTATTAAACAATTCGTTTTAATCGAGTATCATTCAATACTTTTGATATTTAAAAATATGCTACATTTTATATATACAATGTAATGATAATCCATTATAAATTTAGTATAATACCATGTGTTATAAATGTATTAAAAATAAAATAGGGTGTTTAGGAAGCCCATAATTAAGGACAAAAATACCTCATTAGATTATTTGTTCTGGCAAATTGAAACGACAATACGATTACAAATTCAATTACATAGTACTTACATTCCGTAAGGCCATGCTTCTTTGATAATAAAAGGACTACATCCTTGATTTTGTCACGTTGCATCTTTTCTTTTCAAGCAATGCACGGTCTAACGTGTTTTTGCCATGCTAGAATCTTTACGTAGCAAAATATCATTTAGACTCGTGCTTAATTACGCGCTACTTAAATGGGGCAGGATGAAATATAATCGTTACAACAAACATACATAAGAGACAGATAATTAAATAATTTTTTTTTTCTTATCTTTTTTGTCCTATTGACTGGGAAGTAATTTCGTTACTTAAACATGTATTTTTATGGCAATGTTTTGAATGTATCCAAATTTTTATAGGCAGGCTGGATTAATTAAGTTAATGACAGGGCATTAGTCCTTTAAATGCTTAGACTTCCATATTCCCTTCGCAAAAATGTTTTCCCTCTTTGTTGCTACAAATTAATGTTTTCCATTGTTAACTTTGATTAGTTTAATATTGAACAGACATTATAAAAAAAAGCGGTTGGCTAGCAGATATTGACAAATACAAATTAGCCTATCAGTGAACGAGAATCATTTTTGTAGATTTTAAAAATGTAAAAAAAAAGTACTTACATAAAATATTTTTTAAATAAATTTAACTAAAAATTCCCGACATGGTTGGCATGAAATATTTATGTATTTGAAAATGTGTTGTTACATCGCAATGTTAGTCCCTAGTAGGTACCTGGAGCGTAAGATTGATCATCTTGCCTTTATGTAATATATAGAAAGATCTAGACGCTGCCATTACTACGTATTCTAATGCTCCATTAGGTACGGAAAGGGGAATTGCGGCCTCCGTGGTGTAGTGGTAAAGCGCTTGACTCACTCGCGGAAGGTTCCGGGTTCGATTCTCGGTGAGAACACAAACACTTAAAATGTGATTTTTCTCAAGCCTAGGTATTTTTTGCAATAGCTCACCACTGCAAAAAAAAGAAAGCTTAAAAAAGAAAGATAATGATTAAAAAAAACGTCATTTTAAAGTATTTTTAAGAACAAACGCTTAAAGAGTTGTGGCTGATAAAATAAATACTTTAAATTTTTTTTTCGATGAATGTTGTTTTTTTTAAATTAATTTAGTTTTATTTTATTTTGGCATTTCGTTTTTACTCGTTTCGCTGTAAGTATTCCTTTGATTATGCTATTTATTATCAAACAATTTCATTTTACTTTCGAAAATATTTTTTTTTTACAAAACGGGCAATTTCTCTTTTAACATTTAAAGTAAATAAAAAAACTTTAAATACAATTTGTCAAAAAACCAACAATGCCATACATATAAAACAAGAGATAAAAAAATATTAAATTACGGATGAGGAGAAAAACAGAGTCTCAAAACTCATTGTACAGGGGATTAAAACTATGCAATGAGTAACCTGAAGAAATAAGGTAAATGGAAATAAAGCCTTAAAATACTTTTGATTTTATTGAAAATAATGTAAATTTTGATGTGTTTTTAAAGTTTATATTAATTCTCAAGATGTTGTGAACTAAATGTAGAATAAATAAATACTCGTACTAAAATAAAAGACCTAATTGTCATCTCGTTTAGTAAAAATATTGTACAAAAGCGGTAAACCGAAAATCACAATAAATGACGGTGAGAAAGGGGAAAGTTTCAGCCACATCGGGAACATGCACTTTTGTAAAAAGTTCCATCGAGTGTTGAGTATATCGGGCTGCTTGTAGGAGTGGAACATCTCAATTGGCAGTGACAGTAATTGCCAATTTTGTGGGACAATGCGAGTCGGGGCAGTAATTGTGTTGGGCGTCCTTTGTTTGGACGACAAAAACAAGCTACGAAACACACTTGTGGAACGGGTGATAAGTCGCAATTAAACAAAGCTTTGTTCAAAAAAGGTTTTCATTAGCCATGAAAGATTCGGGACCCTCAAATCAGTGATGAATAATTTGGATTTTATTATCATCGCACATTATCATATTTACAAAATAAAAAAAATACACTGTTTTTAAATACAGTACAACTCGTTTAGTCTATACAGTGCAAACGTTTTCAAATAATAAAAAATACAAACTGTTTTTAAATACAGTATGACTTGTTCAGTCTGAAAACTGCAACGAGCTTATAAAATACTCAAAAATACTTTTATTTTTTTAATACAGTACGAATCATAATAAAATAAATAAAACAACTTTGTTTTTAACCACTAATTTTTATTTTCCACCGACCGGTTTCAAAGCAAACAAGCTTCTTTGTCAAGGTTTAGTTTTGACGAAGAAGCTTGTTTGCTAAAAATTAGTGGTTAAAAACAAAGTTGTTTTTTTTTTTATTATAATGAATAACCACAAAGTTTGTGCTTCAAATATAAATTATAAATACAGTACGACTCGTTCAGTCTATATACTGCAACGCGTTTACAAAATAATAAAAAATATATACTTGTTTTTAAAAAGTACGACTCGTTCAGTTTATTATTATCATCTTACTTTCTACTCCCAGTGGTGCAAAGGGCACTGTATTGTTAAATCAACCGCAACTTAGATCATCCGTTACATAAAGAAAAGGTGTTCATTCTTACGTTTAGGTGTCAGTCCAAGAACAATGAAGTATTGCATTTTTAAAAACTTTTGAAAGCAACATTTCACGTCTCCACTCGATTTCCTTATTCACGTTAAGTCATAAGGCAAATTTAAAATTATTGTAATAAAAATTGTGATAATTTTAAATTTTTGAAGGTTTATAAACAAACAAAACCATTCCTTTTTTAACTTGATTATTTTTGTCATACATTTTTTTAGATTATATGTAGTCTGCCTAACTGGTGAAATCTGTTTTCGGGCAGAAATTTTTATAAGTAGTTTCTGGGTTTGTTTTCTAACAAAAATTTAGAAACATTTCAATTTTTATTGTTTATTACTCATGAGAAGCATTTTTATGAAAGATTAATCATTGTACCTTTACAACCTTTTGACACATTATTACGGCCTTGTGTATGAGGAGGTTTTTAAAAATTGACAGGCAGGGTTGTTTTTAAAAACTGTCTTATTCTTGATAATGTTTTAAACAAATTTCAGTGGCCAGGAACAAATGAACATGAATCGACCGTTTATGTGAGAATTAAAAAAAAAAAAATATGCTACTAATAATTGGCATATTTTTTTTCACTCGACAGTATTTCATAGATTTTTATTACTTTATAAATGTTAGAAAAATTTTATATTTCCTTATTGGATGCGAATAATGAAATCAACAAAAGTGGTCAATATTTTAAGAATTATTTTTGCTCATATCATTTCAAAGTTTTCTTGAACCTTTACACAATGAAACTAACAGTTTCAATTTCTGCCAAAAGAATTCCATTCCAGAGAGTCTGTGATTGCAAAAAGTAATTCGTTGAATTTGAACCCTCGTTTCAAGCAG
Source organism: Micrasema longulum (assembly GCF_059751315.1). Lineage (NCBI taxonomy): Eukaryota > Metazoa > Arthropoda > Insecta > Trichoptera > Brachycentridae > Micrasema > Micrasema longulum. Next base: position 726,949 of record NW_028277439.1, on the reverse strand, counting down.
GTAAAATGACAGGCTGTTAGTCTTAGCCGACCAAAATGAATTACGTGAAATTTACAGCTCTGAAGCAGTATTACATCGGCGTGCAAGTAAATAAACTGAGCTTAACGAGGAGTAAATTATAAAGTTTATTGAGAAATTCAAATTCAAAATAGCAATTGTTTTTCACATCTACATTCGCATCTGTAGAGGAGAATAGGTGTTATGCAAACGTTACATAGGCGGCATTTAGTTTTCACTGAGTAAATATCCGATCTTCAGACACCCTTCATACTGTTGAATGTAGTGCCTGCTATTCCTAGCCGCACTCCCAGTTTTTTTTTTACTAATTAGTAAAAATATTTTGAAATTCCCGCGAAAACGGTTCATGGCGTTGGCTACGCCCCTAGTACGTCACGACTTGGTTAAATTTTGGAGTTTGTTTGTGACCATTTTAATTTAAATAGAACATCGTCACGAATCTTGACGTCACATTGGTCAAGGCCAAACATGACGCGTATTTTGTTTTTATTAAGTATGAAAACATTTCTCCACAATGTCCATTTTGATATTTAAAATACATTTAATTCTTTAAAATCTATTTCACATGTTTTCATCGGTATTTGTAGTTGTGATATTTCCCTATTCTGCGCATAAGTGAGCTTATGCCATGTTTTAGCTGGTTTAATTTGATCGTCTTGCAGACTTAGTAATATTTACCATTCTGCCTGTGATATTACCTTTAATATAATTTGATACATAATCATGTTATTTTTCTATAAAATTTTATGAAGCATAGGAATGGAATATAAAAATTACTCAATTCTTATACTCGTAAAATCCTCATAAAGTAGTATCTTTGATTATTTTAACAAACAATTGTAATATATACATGAAGCATTAACTTTGTAGTCGAACATTTTATTATATGTTCGAAAATAATTATACGGAAATTTCATTCCGATTTTTTCATTATTTACCGGTCAGAACCTAATTATGTTTTAGTGTAATTAGTGTCCTGTCATAAAAAGTTAGTTATTACTAATATTTCCTTACATTAAATTATTATAAAAAAACTATGTTTTCTAAGTAAGTTAACGAATGGGATATTAAAAAAATATTTTATGTATTATTCAATATATTGTAAGAGTTGTTGAAAAGCGCATTTTTTTTTTTTATATTTAAATAAAATAGTAAAACGTAAATACTTATTCATCAAAATCTATTTTTTTGCATCCAGAGGTGCATAAGGCACTGCATAATAAACTGTTTCATTAAAATAGGATGAGCTGTCTTACACTTCGGGTCCAGGAACTCTTAAATATGAGGGTTCAAAGAAAACCTTTAAAATTAATATTTAACTTCCACCCTACCTGGAATTGAACCCAGAACTTTATGAATGCATAACACGACGAGGCGCTCTAACCTTCCAATAATGAATACTTGCTGAATGTATTTTTTATGACTCATTAAAAATACAAAAAAAAACAGACAATTGATGATGAACTGTGTCTGTTTTTATTTACTCGAATTGAATTAATTGATGTAGTGGAGTTAAATGGTTCATTTTGGTAATAATTATGTTTACTGCACATCTCATTTAACTAAGTGTTACTTAATCTAATGTATCAATCAGGTGGGAAAATAACAATGTTTACAATAAACAGCACTCCTGTAAAAGCTCGTTTGGTGATTATTTTCATACGCTCCCAATGGACTTTAGCTGCACAATTTCCTGTACCACAATTTATGGGAACGGCCTAATTACAAAGAAATTAGGTTAAATAGATTAGTTACAATATTTGCCGAGGTCCACGATAATTATATAAATAAAAATACAAACATCAACTTTCGTTCCTGCATAGAAAATTGACATATTTATTCCACAGTTATATCTGAACTGGTTGTTTAACTAAGCTGGCGTTTTGCTAAGCTGGAGCGTTCGCAAAAATCTCACAAATGCATTAAAAACCTATTGGATGTTGATTTAAAAAAAGGTTATATTAAATTTTACCCAAATATGCTATTTTTGTTGTTTGTCAAAAGTTGTGTATACATATTTTCTCCAATTTAATTTGGACTGTGCATTTTCAGTACTCTGTATTATTTATAAATATAATGAACACAAAATATTAAATAAAAAACATTATTGTTTAAAACTAAATAAATATTTATTTTTTCTTAGGTGATTTTTTTTGCTTTAATCCAAAATATATTTTTAAAAACATCTAATAAATAAATAGACATTTTAAATCAGTATTCTATAAATTAAAAATGTTTTTGTGTAAGTTTGGGCAATTCATAAAAATAAGAAGATTACAATGGTTGGCCCATGCGCACAGAATGAATACCGTACCCCAAAAAAGATTCTTTATACCACTCCGGAAGGCAGACGAAGCAGAGGCAGACCAAAATTAAGATGGCTAGATAATGTGGAAAGTGGCAATAGAGCGATTGGCCTGACAAACTGGAGAAGAGCCGCAGGGTGCAGGGACGAATGGAGACAAATTCTGGAGGAGGCCAGGGCCAATAACGGGCTGTAGCGCCACTGATGATGATGTAAGTTTTGCAAAAGCGCCAGCACTAGAATATCGAACTCATGGTTTTATTAAATGAAAATATGTATTTATAAACCACTGTTTCAATCCATTGCTTAATACATATACATCGAATTCATATTATTATTTTTTACAATTAAGAACCGCAGCAAAATTCAGACGAACGAAGAAGCATCGTATGTAATTTTATTACCATATCATTAGCAACTAACAAAGCTGAAAAGCAAAAGAAAATTAAAAAAAAAAAAAAAAAGATTTAGTTGTCTTTGTTACGCTCATAAGCGCGAAAGAGACATATATTATTTTCATAATGCGTATGCCGTTCGATGGCATACCATGAGCTTTTTACAGATACTACACAATGCGTTAGTTTGTGTAAGTATTGCGAACGCGCCAGCTTTAAAAAATCCACCAGTATCTTAAAGGATAAACTTCAGGAGTCACATTGAACGAAATGTTCAAGAAACATGATTTTACGATTTCCAAAACACCGAATGAGATAATTTCAATTTATAAACAAATACGGTCAAAGTTAGAAAATGATTTTTTTGATACTCAAAGTACAAAAATGTTTTGAGTATGTCTAAATGTTTGCAGGCTATCCGGATTTTCTCCCTTGGGAGTTATTCAGATAACAATTTGTTTCAACAGAGGGAAAACATTTTTGAAAAGGGAAAATTTACAGAGCTTATGACCTGTCGTTGATGGTTACACAGTGTGTAAAGTGGCCTCTTAACTCAGCCAACGACACGCAAAAGCTCTGTAAATGCCTAGACTGCCATATATCCTTCTCAAAAATATTTTCCCTCTGTTGCAACAAATTTAGTAAAAGTACGTATTAAAATAGAGTATCAGAGACTAGAGAAGTTTTTTGCTGATGACGATCTTTCGACTTTATTCAGTGACAAAAGTCAAAAGTGAGGAGTCAAAAATGCTGGCTGGCGACAGGGTCTGAAGGTAGCTGGTGATTACCACATGCTCCACTTAGGAGTGGATGTGAAAAAGAAGAAGAAGTAGTATGCAACTATGTTCACACGTGTTCCAAAACACATAAGACAAATAACACTATTAATGATAATATTATCAATGTACTTTTTTACACAAAATAAATTTATTAGTTATCTTCTTCTTTTTTCACACATCCGCTCCTAAGTGGAGCATGTGGACATCATCAGTTGCATCCAGGAGACCCTATCACCAGCCAGCATTTTCGCCTCTTCCCACGTCAATCCAGCGCCTCATAATTCCGCCGAATAAAGTCGAAAGATCGAAAGAGGCTGCTGCGCCGGTTCTTGGACTTCATTGTTAGATATGTCGAACCACCTTATACCTAATATTCTTCTCACGCACATACTCTCAAAACTCAAAAGGTTGGTGTTTTGAGCTTTTGTAAGGTGCCAGAATTCGCACTCATATAGAAGTACCGGCGTTATACGAGAGTTGAATAATCGGCATTTTGTTTTGACCGGAATTCCTAGACGGATTGCGAGCTCTTCCACCATCCTCAGTTATGTGAACTCCCAAGTATTTAAAGCTGTCAACTTTCTTAATCCTCTGTCCATTATTATAGAGAAATTAGTTGTAATCTACAAAAAAGTTTTCTCAACCTGTTCTAACGTAACATTAAAGAGTCACTTAACAATGAATTCGCGATTATTAGCAATAATCTCATTTCTTTAGGTATGGAGAAAAAAGGACATTCTGGCAATGTTAGATTTGATTCGATTTGATGAAGAAATTTAAAATGGTATCAAAATTATTATTTAAATATTCAATTAAAGGAAAATTCATGTATCTAATGTATGACGGATTGCTTTATGTCGCCGCTATGTTATGGAGTTTTCTTGTTTTGAAAACTGTACAATTGCGGGTGGTTTTATTTGCAAATTCTGAAGAAGATCATGATTCTCCTCAGAATGTAGGTATACAATTTATTCCTCTTCTCTCTCCAGACACTTAGTTTTAATGACAAGGAAGGCCATGATATTACGACATTTTTTCCTTGTAGTTATTTTATATTTGCGGATTATTCTTTGGAAATCACCAATTTGCAATGATATATTTGTTTATTTGTTTTGTATGTGTAACCTCGATAAACGTAGATTTTTTTTATATATTTACAAAATAGTCTTAAATTAAAGTCCTGCTGAGTTGCATACATACAACTCGTCAGCAGGTTCTTATAAATTACATAGATTATTTCCACTTAACCTATATTAACAATAATTTTAATAAAAAACATTACATATTACATAATGAAAAATTAAAAACTATCAGTAATACAAAAAACATTTTTCTAATAACCATAATTTGAGCAAACGTCTCACTCCTGTATTTAACTCAGTATTTTTAATATTGTTTGGTAACATGTTAAATATTTTAGGTATACTGTATTGCAGTGTCCTTTTGCTATATTTATTGCAATATCTAACAGCTAGCCCTTCCGTACTAGTAAACCTGGTGTTGTAATCATGTACCAACTTGTGTTTATACTCGGAGTGCGACGCATGCTGACATATTAATTTGTACCAAAGTAGTTCTAATTCTCAAGGCACTCTCTCAATACCCATCCACAATTCCTCTTTTTCTCTAACTCATATAGTGTCCATGCGGCTCGACTGTGGAATCATCTCCCACCCACCATCAAAGATGTTACTACATTATCTCTATTTAAATCACGTCTGAAAAAACATCTCCTTTCTCTTCCTTAATCTCTCCTCCTTTCCTTTTTCCTCTTTCCTCTTTTTTCCTTTTTCCCATTGAGTAATAGTTTTGATTTAAGGTAATTTATAAACCAATACGTTTATTTCTATTTTTATATACTTTAAGCTTTTTAATCTTTTTTTTTTCTATTGAATATGTTCTGTAACTTAAATTATAAAAATAAAACTTTTATTTTATAACAAAGTTGTTTTATGTTAATTTTGTTAACTAAAATATTTAAACTTTTCCTTTCTCCTTCATCTTTCCTTCTCATTCCCCCTCCTCTCTTTATAGAAAAGAGTATATTTTAAGTTTTTTTTTTTTTCAAATTTTGTGTAAAATAATCATGTTTTGTATTAATACTTAGAACATGTTCATACACAGGTAGTAGGCAGTTTGGGTTGGTAGGAAGAAATCGCCTGAAGACAGTATGCTCGTCTTTATATGTATATAAAGTGCTTAATAAAATAAAATATATACATTTTCCCAGTGTTGTACGGGCCCAGGTAATCTAAAACATTAATTGATTGATTTCGTTGTTTATTTTTTAACACAGTTTATTTATCTGGGAGGAATTTGACATTAGTTCGTTTGTTAGCTTTGGAGATTTTCGTACATTTTCGACCCTCGCCGATGATATATGGAGCCGTTTATCATCCGATCATTCTGCATGCGAAAGCAACCACTTTACTAACGGGGAATTGTGAAAAATATTACTACCAATTTCCGCTTTAAAGTGCCCGCCAATACTTTTAGCTCTCCCGCCTTTTGCAGATAATATCGAGAGCGGGAAATGAAACGTATTCCATATTTCAATTCGTTAACAGAATTGATGTGTACAAGATAAAAAAAAATTAGCGTCCGTAACTCCTTTTGATTATTCATTCAACTAGATGGTTTGGTCATGTGGAATGAATGGATGATGAAAAAAAGATAAAACAGGTATCACAGTGAATGGTTATTTAGAAAAAAGACAGTTTAAAATAAACATGGAACGATAAAATTACATATTCAAAACCTAAGATAACTACAACTACTACAATAACGCCATTTCCCCGTATGGGTAGGCAGAGAAAATGGACCGCCACACACGTCTATCCTGGCACACAAAACACCGAAGATAATATGATGATGACGATATTTTTTTTTATTAATATACGTTCCTATTCCCATTAATTTGTTATTTATATTTCAGTTTTTTATTTATTTGTATCATTACTATAGATTTTTATTGTTTTATCATCATATAATAAAATATCAAATGTAACAAAAAAGTCCGTTGTTTAAAGGGAAATTTCAAGCTAGTCGGGACCTGAAACAATGAATCTCTGTGCATAGTAAAAATATTGAACATATAATTTATTTATTGTACTCACATATTTTTGTTGTTTCCATTTTTTATATTAAATATAAATCACTTTATTTATTAAAACAAAAAAAATACAGAGCCATGGCATGGCCTGTGCGTAATAATATAATGTTAAGCAATTTATTTACATCTGGCTGTGATACATTTTCACTTGCTCTTTAATGATGAACACTTACTCACATACAAAAACAACATAAACACCTTACTTACACATAAACGCATGCAAACATTAAAAAATGTTCCAAAATTCAATGTTTGTGATTATTATTTAAAACCTCGCTAGTCTGTTTTTCAACCTTATCTTTACTTTGTAATTTAATCATTGTTGAATATATGTTTCTATAAAATAAATAAATTATTTTAATAACAATCGAAGAACAGAGACATCAAGAAAGAAAAGACGTTTTAATTTAATGATCTTGGCATACAATCATAGCTTTTGGTTGTGTAAACCATATCGTTTGGCGCTCTATCCTCTCCGCTATCCCCAAAGGGATGTAAGGCGATAAAAGTAATTGTCCAATTTAAAAGAAAACCGTGTAATCGAATTTACCTTTATTTTATTTACTTATAAATTCATTACATGAATAATTTATTTTGTATCTAAATATTTTTATTATTTAGGATTAAAAGTTCTTCGTGTTGAAAAGAAAATATTAAAACTAGAAAACTTGGAAATCTTAAAAATTAAAAAAGCCATTCATAATAAGGAAAATATATTAATATTCAACATTTCCTCTATTAATATATTACACCAGAAAAAATATCATTTTACTGAAGAGAATAGGCTTAGGCATCCACAGAGCTTATGACCTGTCATTGGCTGGTCAACAGAAGGAAGAGTCGAAAGAATATAGAGATGTTCAAATATAGGCAGAATGGTGAATGTTACACAGTGTGCAAAGTAGCCACTTAAACCAGCCAACGACAGGTCATAAGCCCCGTGGATGCCTCCACTTTTATATTCCCTTCTGTAAAAATGATTTTCATATCTGTTGTAATGTATAAATATTAATAGCTCCCCGGGGAGCTGAATCCAGTCCTTGTCTAGAAAAATTTGAACTAACTCAAAACATGGTTGACATTTCTAAGAGTCTACTTCTGTCTAGTTTTGAGCAAATCCATCTCAAATTACGCTTCCCATCCTTCAAAGACAGAGAGACATGATTTATTAGTTCCATACAAATCACAATATGGAATAAATAAATCAGGATATAATTTATTTGTTAAGTATACCTTGATAAAGAAGCTTGTATAGCTTTGAAACCGGTCGGAATAAATAAAAATGTGGTAATAAACAAAGTTTTTTTATTTATTTTTTTAATTATTGTTCGTTCAGGTACGATACCCATGTACAATATGTACTTACTATCTAACTACAATATTTTATGGGTATCCAATTAGTACTGGGATCAAATTTATTCAAAGAGTTAGCAAATATAAACAAAATGAGTTATTTCTTGTGCCAGCACAATTAACTTAAATGTAATTTAAACTTAAATAGAGTTAACAGTATAACCACTAATATTGAAGTCTGACTTTCTCGACTACAACTCAAGTTACTAAAGACTTCATTAAAATACAAAAAAATATTTGTCTCGACTATTTTCCAAGAAAGCTCTTGTCCATAAGCAAAGCATATCGTTAGCTTACCCTTACCTCTGAGTCATTCAATTTTCTTAGGAAGTAAACGTACATTTGTGAAGCACCAATCTCCGAGCTTACAGTTTTATGGTTTATTCACTTTACGTAGGTAAGTTCAGAGTCAAATGACACCTTATCTAAACTAACAACAAAAAGGTACCTTATATGTTACCTAACTTTATCGTTGTTGATACTAAAGGCATGTTTTATTTATAAATATGTTCAAATTTTATTTTCGACCGTGAAGGATTTATGTTTTTTTAACATGTTAATGATCCAAATAAAAAACAAAGTATTGGGTGTAAAAAATAACAAAATGGCAAAGGTTATGCGTCATTCGAAATAGTTTTTCTGCTAAAGCATCTTTTAAGCAAGATATTTTGTTTGTTTTTACGTTAAATACATTATTTTATTTGATTTTAAGCCTTCCAGTAGACGAAAGTAAGCATTTTCGACACCTTTTTCTGTTCGCGTTTAATCAAGGAAATAAAGTTGCCAAAGCTGCTCGCGTTATCGCGCTATCGCGAACGGTTAAGATGCTATTAATTATCAACTAATTTGTTGTATTTTTTGTGTCCCCGTGCTCTTTTCTTTTGGAACACAACTTATGTAAACACCCAATATTTTAATAAATATCCTTAAAATATAAAAAAGGTAAATAATCATTCTGGTAATTCTACTTGTAGATTTCAAAATGATGCAATTTAAGGGGAAAAGTCAGTGAAAATTATCACTTTAACCAGCCAATGACAGGCGAAATGCTTTGTGAATGCCTAGACTTCCGTATTTCCATATAATAATACATATCAATCTTGATTGACTACTAAATGTTTAAATTCAGTAGTTGTCTACGTAAATAAAAACATGCGATTTTTTCTTTTTTATTTATACAAGGAAACATTGGCTTTTTTATTATTTACCTAAATATTTCGATTTTTGGGGCCATTTTCAATGAGTTGAAAATAACTCATTCTTAGAAACTGGAAATCACGTTGACGTAGAGTGGGTTTCAAACCTTGGATCTCTGATACGTGAGTCTGCAACACTAGGCACTAGCCACGGGACCACAACCTGATTTGAAAAAGTTTTTACGGTCATGCAAATACTAATTAATAATTTTATTAGAAGAAAACATAACATAAAATCAAATCGTGTTTCTTCACTTCCGTTAAAATATAGACATCACATGCGTTTAATTTTATATCACAATTAGTTTCAGGGATTCTGGTTACCCATCATCCTTCCAATTGATTGGCTCATAAAATACTTGTGTTGCTCAATAAAACACTAAGTTTTATTTTTGATCGCGCTACTTGCCTGTTGTCAGATGAACGCTCGAAATAGTCTGGTTCGCGGGATGCATTAACCTTATTTACTTTGCCACTGAACCCTAATACAATGAATGCAATTACCTACCTTGTACCGGGGTTCTAGCACCTTATTTTTTTTTAATTTTCGTTGCGGCATTCAGGATCAGATCAGATCCTGTGGTCAGGAAGATGGGGCACTTGACGTGTTTTATTTATTTATAATATATACGGCATAAGCCAATTTAACAGTTACATGAAGAAACATAAATGCAAGTAAAAACTATTTAGCAAAGACAAACAATGGCAAAACAATAATTGTATACAATATATTTAAAAAAACGAAAGACCTAAAACTTTGAGCTAAACCATGCCAATCCAACTTCATCCCACACTGTTTAGTCGCGAAGAGATCTACGAAAAGCCGGAAGATCTATCCCAAAAAATTCCAAATCGTGTGATGAATTGACTCATCTACACATTCTGGATATTGGGGCATAAAAACCAAAGTTGCTCTTAGAAGATTTTATAAATAGCAGGTTTTCTTGAATATCAAACGTGATTACACGACATAGTGGATTTAATGAGGTATTAATCGCATAAATAACTTATTCGCGATCGCGGTGAGAATATCAAAAACACATGCACACACAATGACAGTTCAGGTCTTATTATGGCACCGGGACAATAATTGGTACCCACGGTAGGCATTGCAACAGCTTTACCGGGGCATAGCAGGCAGCAAATAAATTTGAACGCCTTAACCTAGTCAATGTGCTATACACACATAGAGTAATATGTGGCGTAACTAATTTCATTAGTTTGACATCACAAAACAAACTGAACCAATACATTACTTACAAACACTCCTACCTGTAGATAACAAAGAAACGACATTTTTGTTCATTAAGTCAATCTCTTTCCAATTTGCTTTTATAAGTTATTCCAATTTATTTTTTTACTTGTCCATGTAAAAATCTGACGTTATGTCGCCATTTTGCTTTTTTCTGTTTTGCCTTCTAACTTTATTGTGAAGCACTGCTTTATCGACAACGTGGCAGGCTAAAATTCAACCTGGTGATGCGTAATCAGAATACCTGAGACTGTATTATAATATCAAACTCGTGTGTGGTCTATATATACAAAGTGTTTTATTTTAAATAAAATTTAAGTAGGTTGTGTTATGAATCAACGATATTTATATTAATATTCACATACAATTTTATAATGTATTAAATTTAATGTTCTCTTGTTACAGATTCAAAGTTTCCACTCTCTGCCCTTGAAGATTTTTACAACGGTGAGTAAACACATACAATTGTTTTTTGGAAACATAAAATTCAATTTGCCTAAATTTCTTATCGCAGCTGCCATGAAATTAGATTGGAAAATTTCAAACTGAATCAGCCGCGAAGTAAATATTCAGTTTGTCTTTCATTTTTGCCTCCCAAAAGGGACAAATTCGTGATCAAAGAGAATAACAAAACGGCAATAACCACCGAGAAATTTTCGTCATTAAAAAGGAAAAGTATTACATTTTAGGAGTAAATTTTTTTACTGATTCGATTTTCTAATATTGGCTACTTGAATACATATTTATCGTGCACTTTTGTTTCTCCCTTTCGGGACATAACACTTACTTTCAGGTAAAGGGCCGTTCACAGATCAATTGACATCGAAGATTGCGAACAAAAAGTGTAAGAATATTATAGGAGGGGTCTTTTCTTATAAATTGGTACTCGCTCAAGTATAGAGATCACTTCACTCCCCATTCCACTTCCGCTCAAATGAGTCTCCGATCTTACATAGAAGCAATTGCTAGTCGTAGATATAGTATCGTGTTTCAGCGTCTTGCTTCGAATACTTGTATACTTTATTTTTATCAAAAAGTATCATATATTGATTGCCTACGTCATTTCAAATGGTTTTGCATAAAACTAATGCAGCCACGCTTGTAGTTTATTACTTATGCAACATAAAGTCGACAATATTGCTTTATAGCTTAGCAAGTTTGAAGCGGAGTCGTTATATTTTCTTAAATGTTCACTCAATTAATTTTTAAATACATTAAAGAGCGTAATAACTCCAAACGGCTAATATAATTTTTAATTTCTCCGCCGCGTGCGACATTTATTTTAAAATTCAATCCAGGGTAGATTTATGGCAAGTATTTGAAGCCTTTAGATGGGAGGCGAGAATAAATTAGGATGGAACCCCTCATTTTAGTAGATTCTTCAAGTTTATTCTGTTCGCGCACCTTTATCAATATTCGGATTGTCGTTAAAATCTCAGTGTATGGACGACTTCTGAATGTTAATTCGCATCTAGGTGACGCCTTAAATATCCCTGTAAAATTTATATCCAAAATATGCTTCCGTCTAATCTCTCATTTGGGATTCTAAATTCGTGGAATTTTTGCTTAAATTTTCAGCATTTTGGGGTTGCTATCTTCTTGAATATGTGTTTGTTTCACAGGACATTCAATTTAAATCATTTCTAGTACTCGGTCGGTAGCTGAGTGAGTCCCTTTTATGGGAATAACTAGGATAACTCGGGTTCAAAGCGAGAAAGGATAGAGGGTTAGAAACACCTAATTATTAGGGTGGCAAGAGCTAGCTGTGATTTACAATTCAGGAAAATTAATTTACTTGCTACGTGATGTAAAAATTAAACTTTATGCCAAACTTCTTGATGAACTAGTTTGGTTTATAAAGATACGCCAACCATGAAATGTTTTGTAACTGTATAACATACGATACATATTAAAATTTCATTATTTGCAATAATGATCAACTTTTAATTGAACATAATTATACAGAAAGCAGCCAACCCTAGAAAAGTGAAACTGAGATAATAGCACATTTGTGAAAATAGTAAAAAACAAATACATGTTTTTAAATATTATTAAAAAGAATTAAATAACTTGTTTACGAGTTTTAATAATTTTTTAAGCACCGCAAGTTTTTTTTAGTGCTGTAGGTGTTTTCTGCAAAATAAGAAATGACGTTTTTGTGATCGGCACTATTTTCAAAAGTTGATTATTACAGTTTTTTGTATGAAAACGGCCTAGCTGTTTTTGGCAGAACTTAGAATTGACCTTACTGCTACCGATAACACCAATATGTCAGTTTTTTAAATTGTGGACTGGCTGCTTTCTGCATAACTACGTTCAATTATAAAAAATTACAAATAAAATGAAATTTTTATGACATATCAGAATTTACTTTCAGTGCCGTAGAACAGCGTTTATTTATTATATTTAGTAACGTATAATTAATTACCCACAAAGTGTAGAGAGTTTTAAGAATTTTTTTTTTTTTAACAGATTTATTTTACATATACAGGATGTGGCGTAATGAATAGATAATGTTACACGCACCGATTGGGGATATCATGATGGTTCAGAAAATCAAAAATTGAGTTTAATAAAAACCTTATAGTTTACGAGTTATTGGAAGTTTTTTAAAATTAGAATAAAATTTCACCCTTCACCACTCTTTTTAGTAGTAAGATTGTAGATCAATGAAGGAGATGGTCTACAAAGAGTCACCTTAGTCGAGCAGCTACGGAGCTTCTCTTTAAATAGCTGCACAATAAATATTTTAATTGAAGCCGTCACGTGATCTTACTATCGTTCATTTGAGGGTGTAGAGTATGTATTAATTAGAAATCAAGGTGATCACTTCCAACCTCTGTTGTACAATTTGATGTAATAAATGTAATTTCAAAAGTATTCTTTTGTTTCGTTATCTCGCTTCAATAAATTCCTTTGTATAAAAAAATCTTTTAAAAAAAGCTATTCCTGTGACAAAAAAAATGGCTATTCACATTTAATAGCATATCTATCCAAGACTACTATCCAAAAGACAGGTTGAGAAAATTCCTTGATTTAAAATATTACCACCAAAAAGAGTGAAATTTGCTTTAAAATTCGAAAAAATGTTGAATAATTAAACGTCTTTGATTTTCACGGCCGTTTAAATGCACAAAATTTTATTCTGTTTTTTAGATTTCGGATTGCATACATCGTCCAGAATTTTTTTTTTCTAATATTTATTTATATAACATACATATTTATATATTTGTTTCTACAAAGCCAACGCTTGTCTGCGTTACATTACTTTAAAAAAATATAAAAGGTAAGTACGTAGTTTAATAAAAGATGAAAAATAAAGTATATTTATGAGCACACTTAAGTTTCACTTGCTGTTTTAACTTTTTTTTTTAAATGTAATTACAATAACTTAATTAAGTTTTTTTACTCGCAATTTTTAACAGGTATTAAATTAAACAGTTTTGGTACTACACTTCCCATTGGTCTATCTCCATGGTAGAGCTTCATGGTTGATGGAAGCTGTAATGCCGTCTAAAACGTCAGTAAATATTACGAACTACTTACGGCATAATAACTCAGAAAAAAATATTGTGCGAATGTTGAATAATTTGAAAACTATGAGACTTTTACTAAACACAGTGTTTTATTTTCTGTACCATGATGATGTCCCTTATACGTAGGTATAAGGTTGTCCATTCATAACGCCACTCCCATTTATTATCTTATAAAAAAAATACAATAAAATACTAAGGACGTATTTTAAAAAAAAAACATTCGGTGATTTTTCATGTTGACAACGGTTTCCGAGAGATTATTGAACAACCTTGGAATAACGCAACTTAATGTTTGGTCTCTGAAGTAATTTGTAATTCAGGGAATAATCAGGAAACCCTTAGTTTTAAATCTAGTATTATGAGTGTGCGAAACCTTTTTTTTATATCCCGGATCAACAAAGCGACCGACAGTTAATTTGTAGTCAGAAAGTTGTTTTACCGACAGGACATCACATTATTCAAAATGTGCACCACCCGACCACTTGTCACAATTTGGCCCAATCAATTGCGTAACGTAATTTTCACGTTTATTTGCAACCTATTTTCGACCAAATCGGCGCCCTTTAAGCAATCAACATCATTATCTCACCTAAATGAATACTAAAATATTTTTTACCGTAATTGAATAGAGATAGAATTCAAGTTAATTTCCCGAGTCAAAGTGCCACTTTGCAACTAACAACTCAAAATGAATCGAATTGGCTTCAAAGCAAATTTACTACCTGGAGAGAAACAAAATTACTGTCTCAGCAGTTTGCTAAGCACCGCTGAAACCATTTTACGGTTTTTGCTGCGTTATAAAAAGAAAGCCAAAGTAAATTTGTGAACTTTGTTCGTAAATTAGCATTTCACTACTACGGACGAACACTAACAGATAACAATATTAAACGGCGGAAATGAGATAATGGACTGGTATTTAGTTAATAACTTGGTACTATCTATAATTTGAATATTCAACTTCGGTAATATATAAATAATTTAAATCAATAATAAAAATAAAACACTCAATGTTATTTCATATTTGTATACAACCAGTTACCGTCTATTTTATGCTTACTGGTTTCCCCGTCTCTTCGTCAGGACGCCAATAAATCCAACACGCGAAACCCACTATACACCTTTACCATAGCTGTTTGCACCTTTATATAGCACAAAAATATAAAAACAACACTTCGTGCATTTTAATAAGCAATCGTCACAACTTGAAATTATTTAGAATAGACCTTTCGGTTTTCGAAGGCCTAGTAGGCATTAACACAGTAAAGGATGAAGATGGATTGACATGGGTCAGCTCGAAGTCTTAAATGTTGATCATGTTTACTAATATATTGTATACCATTATGTTTTAGCCCTTGTTTGTCTTTACTACATAGTTTTATGTTTTTCATCGTTTCTTGTACTTATGTTTTTTCATATTATTGTTATAAATGGCATAGGCCGTAAATATTATAAAAAAGTAAATAAGCCCTGTAAATGCCTAGACTTCCATGTTTTCATCTCAAAAATCTTTTCCCTCTGTTTTGCAACATATTTAGATCTAAATAGCTCCCTAAAGAGGAAAAAAGCTTGTCTACAAACGTTTGGACATACTGAAAACATTTTTTAAATATTGTTTTTTTTCCCTATTATGAATCTCTTTAATTTAATTTCTTAAATTTCCAAGCTGTCTTATTTAAATATTTTATTTTCAACATGAAGAAGTTTTAATACATTGTCTATTATTTTCTATATGGTTGGCGAATTCAGAAAAATGATTATAATTTAGGCACTGTGAGTGTTTTTTTACTAATATTACAGTTTATTTTAGTGTTTCCGAGTTGCCTAATTTTGATATTTTATTTTCAACATGAAGAAGTTTCAATCCACTCTCTATTAATTTCTATATGGTCTGCAAATTTAGACAAATAATTCTAATTATGGCACTGTAAGTGTTCTTGGACTAATATTACAATTTATTTTAGCGTTTCCGAGTTGTCCAATTTGGATATTTTATTTTCAACATGAAGAAGTTTCGATCCATTGTCTATTATTTTCTATATGGTTTGCAAATTCATAAAAATGATTATAATTTAGGCACCGAAGGAGTTCTTTTACCCATATCGTATTATTATATTTTGGTGTTTCTAATGTAGATTTAAGCGCAATCGTTAAAATTTAATTAGTATATGCCAGATTTATCCTATTGAGGGACTTTATTTATCCTATTGAGGGACTCGATTTTAAACAATGTTCCTACATTATTAGTTGTGTAGAATGCAGGTTTAGAGAATTAATTATATTATTATTTTTTCCAAAAAAATATTTTCGTATTAAACTTAAATCGAATGAAAAACCAGATCACAGTTCTTTAAAATGTGAAGAATTTTACATTACCTATGGAGTTATACGAGCCGGTAATTTGTCTAAATACCTACTTCACCGCAAAGTAAATATTATAGTATTTCCGTGTCCAGTTTTCTGCTTCAATAATTTAATGTAGAGTAGATATGCGGGGCGTTGTTTGTTAAAATAAAGTTTCTTAAATTGTAAGTAATTAATATATTTTCAGAAACAGACTTGTAAGCACAAATGTAATGTATGTAGACTGTCTCTCAACTAGAATCTTATCTTTTTCGTTTACCATATCGTCTAAAATCAGAAAATATAACATGTAGATGCGGGATGTAGTTTATTAAAATTAAGTTTCTTTAACTTAAAGTATTTAAAATGTTTTCAGAGTCAGACTTGTAAGCACAAATTTATAGTTTTAAGTAAGTAATATATAGTTTTAAGACTGTCTCTTAACTGAAATCTACTTCTTTTGTTTATCATACCCTATTAAATCAGAAAGTATAATATGAAGTCTAAGCTTAGTTCGAATGTAAGTTTAATTATAGCATATAAATCAGCCAAATATATTTTGTATTATTGTACAGTCTAGTCTTAGAGTAAATTCAATACAAAATATTTGTGTGTTTGACTAGTACAAAATTTACCATAAATTTTGTATGAAGACATACTGCTGTTTATTGTTTATTTATTTTTGAAAAACCTTTTGAAATATCAAGTTATTTGAGTTTTATTATTAACTGAGAATTGGGGTTTTCTTAGTTATAGTGCTGTGTGTTGTTTTCACTCTTTGCTGATGTTTTGGATCATCCGGACTGACCCAGGAATAGACAATATGCATGTTAACAGCAGTGAAAATCTTAAAGATTTAGATACAAATGCAAGACTAAGAATTAGTTTTTTTTTCGCAAAATAGCACATAAAATCTTCTTAAATTTTAAATAACTATGCAAATTTCGTATAATATGTCTTCAGTTTGAGTTCAAAAACAATGAATTATTTTCCTCAGAGCGAAAGTTTAACGGCGGATTCATTGTATTTTGTATATCATCCACAAAATTCGAGAGAAATGCAACTTGAACTGCACAGTCAGCGATTATCACTGAAATTTGCATTTCTTCACTCAAAAATATCACCCGAGTTCAAACCTCCCTGGGCTTTGTTAGTGCTCGCATGAAATTCCCGAAACTGAGCAATGCTAATATCGTGAAGGAAAAGTGAGGAATTTTCGGCGTGGGGAAGAATATTAGGGAAAAGAACGCGGGGAATTCCACCAGCAAGTTAAGGAACTTGGATGAATATGTAAATATGAGTGCCAAAAGATGAACGCCTTTTATCCAGGCTTTCCGAAAATTCTTATGCCCTTTTGTGTTTTACTTCGAACACGTTGTCTTCTTGACTTCGTGCTAGGGAAATGTACAAATCAATCCTAGCAGTTAACACGAAAATATCTATAAATTTTTATTGATAAAAATACTGAAAAAAAAAAAATTCGTGTAAAATGCAAATGTAACACAATGGTAAAAATAAACGGCTAGTTAAAATAACTTAACAGTTGTCGAATATTTGTCATCTCCAAGAGATGCTCTGCTTTTACACAAAATACATACCGATAAGACTTACGGACAAGACGATAAAAAATCTATTAAACCTGTTTTTTTTTAATAAAAAAAAAGTATGTGCGTTTTTACGATTTACCCAAATATTTAATTTTGAGGGCAATTTTCAACAAGTTGTAAATAACTCACAATTAGAAAATGGGATCAAGTTGGAGAAGTGTGGGATCCAAACTACGAACCTTTGAGCCGTGAGTCCGAGACACTAGGCACGGGACCACAACCAGCGTGCATTTTTGAAATTGAAGTTAATGATTTATCATTTAAACTTGATTTGTTAAAATCATTTCATCTAATAGGCATCGCCTTAAGACAAATAAAAATATTATTCCAAAATTTATTTTGACAAACTAAAAGTATTATTTTCTGACTTAGCGTTAATTTTGTAGAACACTCAATTATTACTAGTATTCCTATATTTCCACATTAATTTCATAAGATCAGTAACGAAAAAGTTGATATTACAATATAAAAAATGTACCTGTCGGCCGCCTCGTGTTATTAAGGTCAGAGCGTTTGCCTATTATGCAAGAGGTCTCAGGTTCAATTCCTGACATGGTAAGTATAAAATATGTATTAAGAAACGTGTCTTTATAAATTATTTATTTATTATTTGAAAAGACCCGTGAGGCCTTTAGAGTAAATATTATAAGGTCTAGCTATGTCTCTCGTCTAGTCGGTGTGTCACCGTGTGTTTTTTCAGGCTGATTTCAAATTTATCTCCAGTGTAATTTTTCAAGAGGTCAGATAAGTCATTGTAATGTTTACTGTTTCATTGTATGGTATTTACACCGCAATATTCCATAGTTCCTGGACTGCTACCTGAACCCTATTACTGATTTTCTTACTTTTATTCAATTTATATTATTAATTGTAATTTTTTGGTGGAATTCCGTTTTAATATACGTTATAAATCAAAATTCTTACATTAACGGTACATATAAATGAATTTTTTTGACTAATTAGCACTTTCACCCTCTAACAGGCATCTTCTGAACTTCCTGAACGTCAGTCAAAATGCCTGTTAGAAGTAAAAGCGCTAATCGGTAAAATACATTAGTGGAAGTGTACAAAGTATTTTTATTAACTTATATGAAAATATTAGTTATTGCCTAGTCATGATTTCGTGTAAAAATGTTCTACGTGTTGTCATGGATACAAATCCAAATTCAGTGCCCTATACACCATTAGGTTCCAAAAAGGGGAATAATGAAATAAATAAAAAACACAAAATTTATAAAATTGGTCACATCGTTCTCTCATTTCTTTTAAAAGGTATAATAATTCTATAAACACAGTCCAAGGCCCAAGGCGTGTTTTAAAGCTGGAAAAGTATTTCTTGTAGAAACTTATCGCGGTGTGATATTCGCGAGGTATTCAAATTGAAAAATACGTGATAATAATTTTGTAGGTGCTAATGACCGCGAATTCGTGGAATTTTTTTTGCATTTTAAATTAATTAACATTTTTAATATCCATTACCTAGTATAAAAATAAGGTCGTTCGTATTTTTTGAATTTTCAGTTTCAATTTTAGCTGTTCCTTTAAAGGTCGTTTACACGTAGACAATACAATATTGTTTTATCCCAGGACTTGATCGTTGTCTACGTGTAAACAGCAATTTGTACAAAAAATTGTCCCGAGACATCGCCACCGAGCAAAACGGGCAGGCTTCTCCGGGAACAATGATTACCCTCACACATTGTCCTCGCATGAACACGTGCGTGATATTTTGTTGTTCCAGAACTGGCACCGTACCTGCATGTAATGGAGAATCAAAATACATTACGGTTGATATAAAAATGCCGTGTCCTATGCACCATTGCATACAAAAAGAGGAACGAGAATGATCAGATGGACGCAATTTGTCCGTGAACAAATAAATGAATAACCTGAATGTCGTTAGGAGAGTCACATTTCCAGAGCAAATTACCAAAAAAAAACTGTTTTCCTAAATAACAAAGCGCTCGTCACGTGGTTTAATTATTAGCCCATTCAGGGGTTGATTATCACCACCCGGTTGAATTAATCAAAGTGGGTGGTTATTTAAAAGTGTGAAAGTCCGAAATAGGGTGAAGGGTGTTGAACTCTCCATTTACCCAAAAAAACAACACCTTTGTTCCTTTATTAAGTCTGATAGCGTACATGTTACTAAAACATCAACATTATTTAACATATGGACTAGATTTGTTTCGTAAAATTTTAAATGCGCCGAAAACTAACATTTGTTTAAATAGATTTTCGTATGTCACCTTTAAGCTGCTTACTTAAAATTAATATAATAATAATAATAACACTCATAGTTTGTTAACAAAAATAACAATTACTTTATCTACTACATACACATAAAATTATTATTTCTATATTCACCTCAACTTACGGTACATAAAGTACTGCATTGAAACACCTAATGCAACATATCTCGATCATTCATTACATAGAGGAAAGGCGATCAGTCTTACGCTTCAGGCGCCGGTTCAGGAATAATGAAATATTTCAGTTAAATAACACCTTTAAAACAAATATTTTACATCAATCCTACCGAGAAACAAACCAGGGTCTCAAGCATGGTAGGCAAACGCGCCACCCAGTATATCACAAGATAGACTTTTTTATACTTACTTTCCTTTTTCAGGATTTTTACCTGACAAAAACCACCGAGTCCGAAACGTATTGTTTGTCAGCCCAGACACGGACATTTACTTCTTTTAAAAATATACAGAATTATTATAGTTGACTGTCGTAAAAAAAATAATCTTATCGAGTTTCATTTGTTTTTCAGGGTTTTACTGATTTATTGGACCAATCAACGCTTTTCAGGGAGTCAAATGTAATATTATATATATTATATTATATTATATATATTATTTTATATTCATAAGAGAAGGCATAATAAGGAAATGGTAGCATAAATTCATTATGCGAAGCAAATTTTACGAAATAATTGTAGCCTGTAAATACACTGTTTTATTTATTTATTTATTATCAAAATTATAATTTATACAAAGTTGCTTTCACTGCCTAACTAGAGTTATTAACCCCGTTCTAAAATAGTCAAAAAATATATAAAAAACAGTAATCAATATATAAAAACAGTTATAAAGATAGAGGACAAAGTGAAAAACAAAGTAAAAAATGGAGTATAAACATGGTAAAAAATATAGTTAAGAAATAGTAAAAATGTAGTAAAAAATGAAGCAAAAACATAGTAAAAACAAATTAATAAATTTAGTGAAAACATAGTTAGAAACATTAAAAATATACAAATATGTATATAAAAATGTTTAAAACTCAGAATAAAAACAGAATACATAGTAAGAAAAATATTTAAAGTCATAGTAAAAAAATGAATGTATGTTTATAGCAAAAAGCATATTTAAAAAACCTTAGCAAAATACCGAGTAGAAAGATTAAAAAAAACATATTAAAAAATAAAGTAAAAGATTTAATAAAAAAAAGAGTAAACAGTAAAAACAAATTAAAAAGTCATTAGGATCTTAAAAATTAAATCAGTAAAAAACTAAAAATATATATTAACAATTCAAATTAAAACATGTGTTGGCCCATCTAACAGCCACCATCAACCACTCAGACTCTCTGCGACCAATTTCTCTGAGGGAAGTAGTCAGCAACCTCTTTAGCTTGTGGTTTTTGCAACATTTCCATGGCTCTGGCATTATATTATATAGCTTTTGTCCTGTGTAAAGTTAGATGTTAAGTTATGGGAAGACGACCGGTAAAGAATCAAACCAAAATCTAAAAATTTTAACAATCAGATTAAAATATAACCGAACGCTTGTCTAGACAAGGTTTATAGTATGAACAATGCAAGTTATAAAAGTTAGTGAAAGGAAAACAAATAAGAAGTAGTTAAAAAAAAAAAAAAAAACTTGTTTTTTTAATGTTTTAATATGTAATGACATTACATAACTGAGCGGAAAACAAATAATTAGGATTCATTCAACTTTTTTCTTACTAAGTTACCTCGATGACGTTTGCCTACAAAAAAACAGAATTATACGTTTAGCATATTTACCTTAACACATTGTATCGCGGCGCCGTGTAAACACGTGATTGTTTTACCACGCGTTGCATCCCGGTCCCGTGTTTTCACGTGGTTTACCAGCCGTCTAAAAATGTGCAGACATGAAGTGACTTCTATTATAACTTGTTTGTAGTTCTATGAATAACAAATACTTAAACCATTCCAAAACTGTCATCTGATTTGCAATATCGATAAATATAGGGATCTTCTAAATCGATTGAAATTATTTTCTTCATAGCATATCGTAGCCATTTGCCATATCGCTATTCGCCATTACGGTTTCACTCAGTTTCGCTTGCAGTTGACATTTGATTTTGAAGATTAAGATTAAGATTAAGCATTTTTATAACTTTAAAACACTTTCAAGTGGTGTAGTGGTCAAGACGCTTGACTCGCGCACGGAAGGTTCCGGGTTCGATTCCCGGTGAGAAGACAATTTTTTTTTTTAAAGTGATTTTTCTCAAGCCTGGTTGTTCTGTAATGTAATTCACCACTGTAATTAGGCCTCCTGGCCTGTTGTGGTGCAAAAAAAAGAAATAAAAAAGTAACTCTTTACAAAACATGAAATTTCACAAAAAATGGCCAGGCATAGAGTAAGTTTTATGCGAACGAAAGCCGGTACTCAATATGTTAAAAATGTCATTTTTAGAGTAAGCTACTGTTGCCTGAACGGTGACGATATGTTCTAACTTCAAAATGGACATGGAATGATGATGATGATATCAAATAAACTTTGATTTAAAAACTTCTAACCATTTTGGAAACCGCTAAAACATTTTTATATAAAGCTGTTTGTGTTCATGTCAAAACAGTGACTTTATTAAGTTTTGTTAGTTCTTCCAGCTGTCCAAATATGTTTTGCCTGACAAACTACCTTTGAAATATCGCAAAAGGCAGACTTCGTACTTAAATGTACTAAGGTAGAACCGAGTCTTGGAATTGTGCCAGCTTTGGTATTCACCTTCAGGTAAGTAACCCTTATACGTACAAGTAACACTTATATAGGCAACGAGGCTTAAAGTACTCTCGTCGAAATAAAAGTTACCTAAAACATTTTATAGGCCATTAAATTTATGCTAGTGAAGTAGTCAGAAAGCTTTGAAATTGGCAGCTATCTCAAAAAGATGGAAAACCTTTCCGAGTAGGGGGGAATTCATATCTAAGCAACAAGGTTTTTAATGCCCAATTAAACATTGCTTTTTTCTTACATTCATCTTACACGATCAATTGATTCCTGATATGATCAATATGAAATCTCTACTTTAAAATGAGTTTCACTAAAATATTTTCCAGTCCCTTAACTGGCCCCTAAAGTGTAAAACTGATCAATATTTATTTAACCAAACAAAATCTAAATACGCGGCGGTTAGTGTACCAGTGCAGAGCCTTATGCGCCGTTAGGTGCAAAACAGGGAAAATAAAACTAGAAACCAAAACACACTCTAATTTCCACTACTCCTGTCCATGCAATACATTTATCTTTTTCGATTATTCAATCTTTTGATGTTTGTAGAAGTGTGGAAAATGTATTTGTGTAGGAAAAATCCTCAACAGACATTAACGAGAAGAAACTTTCAACTTCGGACTTTGAAAAAAGATCGTGAAGAACTTTTGCATTAATTTATTTACAATAATAATATTTTTATAGTATAATATATAAACACATGTACATCTCCATACTTGTAAGGAAAAACTCGTGTTATTTATGCATTGTTTATTTATTTAACAGAAATATACAGTCATAATAATAAAGATAAGGTTTAAAGACAGACCAGCGAAGTTTTTAAATAAATATTATACAAATTAAATTTTGGTACTTTTTTAATATATGTGTGCGTATATACAAATAATAAAAAAAATACGACATGAAATACACGACAAATTGAAAAGAAAATATTAAAAGTAACGCTGTTGATACCACAGGCATTTAATTTTTTGTTTTTTTGGATTCTTTAAAATTGTACGTTCTTTAATGTCGCATTTATTACATTTAGAAAATAATGCTACGGATTAAATAACCTTCTTGCAGCTACTCAAACTTCAAGTTTCTAATTAATTTTACTAAAGTTAAGTGAAAGAATTTAATACTCGAAGAATTTAATATAAATTTATTCTAACATATTTAAATTTTAGGTAGTATTTTGAATACGGCACGGCAACCCTCTTTGCTTCTGCCGCCCTTACACCGAAAGTGTCTTATATTGATTGCAACCCCCTGAGTACATTCAAGCCTCCTTTATCATGCATTAACATTTTGTAAAAATAAAACGCAGGTGAAATGATAATTTATGCACCGGTTGTGAATTTAATTAATAGTAAAATAATATTTCTAAACAGATTAATGAGACATGAACTCGCATGTTTTAAAAAGTTTTTTGACCGTCGTAATATACATATTATTGGGTTATACAGATTGTTGCCGTGTTCAAATTTTTTTCGCCTAAATATAAGTCCTGCATAACACCTATTCCCCTTAACTAATGTGAATACACCTCGCTAACCCTTAAAACAGGGAATTATCGAAAGTCAAGAAAAAATCATAATTTTGAACTGGGGAAATACTATATTAAAACGGTCAAAATAATACAACTAAACCAATAACCTTATGTGTCAATAATTGTTGAGCGATGCCAATTCAGTTGGCTGGGCCACGTTTGCCTACTTTAAAGCAAGTTTTTCAACCTGTTATTTGACACTTTATATACATATACTCGGTTATAAGCTTAGACTATACCCTGTCTGCGTAAACTATAAGTGCGAAAGCACTACAATTAATGATATGAATCATAATTAAACATATACAATATATATACATATAAGGGCGGGCATATTGCCTTAAGGCGATTTCTTCCTACCTACCCAAACTGTTCAGTTTGAGAAAATTATAAATACATGGACATGTTGAATCTTACAATTTTATACTAAAAATAAAAACAAAAATTAACAAAAATAAAAATATATTTTAAAAAATTAACACTATACTATGAAGAGAGGAAAGGGGATGGGAAGGAAAGAAGAAGGATAAAAGAACAATTTAAATATTTAGATAGTGACATTTCAATCTTGACTTAAATGTAAATAAAGAAGGGGCGTCTCTAACATTAGTGGGTAGATTATTCCACAGTCGAGCGGCTACTACTGTGAAAGAGGAGGCAAGAAAATAAGAGCGATGATCGGGTATTAAAAGGGTTCTATCGTTACTAGAACAAGGGGATAGTCCATTTTGTGAAAGAGGTTTTAGAGGATATTTATACTAAGGTCCTG
The DNA here is from genome assembly GCF_059751315.1 of Micrasema longulum. Classification (NCBI taxonomy): domain Eukaryota; kingdom Metazoa; phylum Arthropoda; class Insecta; order Trichoptera; family Brachycentridae; genus Micrasema; species Micrasema longulum. The sequence goes on along the minus strand of NW_028277439.1, from coordinate 701,750 downwards.
AGGGGTCACTAGATTTTTCAACTTAAAAAAGGGGTCACGTATTCAAAAAAATTCAAAAACACTGCAAAGAAATCAAGTACATAACGTTCTAGACGTCCATACCTGTCGTTTTGTTTGCATTTTATTTCAGAACTACAAAATTGACTTGCAATACACGAGGGTTCGTTGTTAGCAAGTAAGCCTGAAGGTTAATAATGGACATCACATGCTTTGGATCGGATGTTAATTCTTTATTTAAATTCCGTATTATCTGATTGAATGTTACGCTTTCATCTACACAAAGTTGAAATCTGAGCCATGGATAGAGCAATGCTAGGAACAATCTTAAGAGACAAGAGTCAGAGATGAAGAGGTGAGAAAGAAAACTTTAGAATCGGGTTGTGGTCCCGTGGCTAGTATTGCGGATTCACGGATCAGAGGTCCGAGATTCGAACCCTACTCTACCCCAACTTCATTACTATTTTTTAATAGTGAGTTTTTTAAACTTCGATGCAAATGGCCCCAAAATCTAAATATTTGTTTGAATCATAAGAACGAAAATACATTTTTTTTAAATAAAAAAAACTAACGTCTCCGACATAACTAACCGCGTAGTGAATCTAAAAAATGGCAATGAAGAAATGGGCAAAAAGCCTGTTGACTTGGAGAACTCGAACAACAAAAAGAATTGCAGGCAGCTAAGGTGGAGAGACAATCTACACCGACATGTGGCGATCGGTATGACCTGGATGCAGTCTGCATAGTACAGGGTGACATAGAGGCGACGATTGGACAGAAATAAACTGAGGCGGAAGAATAAAACTTTAGTAAAAGTTAACCGTATCTTTTGGACCAGAAGACGCAATTTTTACTCTGAAAATTCAACAAAAAAATGGAGTGCGTCTTATGGTCCAATGCGTCTTATCGTCCAAAACAGTTTTTTTCTTCTAAAAATTGATATATTAGTTTTGAGGTGCGTTTTATGGTCCCACGCAACTTATTGTCCGCAAAAGTCTGTATTCTATCGAATATTTTGGTATATTTGTTAGCAAACGTTGACAAACAAATGTAATAATGTTTTTATTCAAAAATTCAGTAAATTAATTATTACATTCATAAACACAATTAAACAACGCAATTAATAATTTTTACTGGCCTCTAATTTTGTATTACTTTAAACAGATTTCAACAGTTTTACGATGTCTTTTTTATTAGGAGTTAAAAGACAATAGTTCAATTACATTTAAAAGCATTTTTATTCTTTACACGTGCATCCGGGTCCCAAACAAAATGACAATCTTCATTTGATCGTCCGTTTGACAACAAACTAGCAGTTACTGTTCATGATTTCCAAATCACAAACTATGGATGTAATAAAATAACATAGACTTACTGGTCAAAGTCTCGCTAATTTACCTTTTTGATGTACAGTTAAGCGTAAATTTACTAAAGAGTAACCTTTTACCTTTCGAATGTTAACGTTACGAGATGCTAAATTATTCTTATGGTATTTTAGTATGTACATAATACAAAGTCTGAAAACATTGTTTTAGAGCTTTGTACACGAAATTTGAATAGCATAAATGACAAAAATACATCGCACGCGTTATTAAAAATTACTTATCATATTTTCCTTAAACAAATATTAGGTCATATTATAGGTATATCGTGCATATTCATAATATTATTATACCTAATTATAAAAAATAAAAAAATTATAGTAAAAGATTATTTGGTCTGAATTTGTTTGTAATACCTTACGTAAAAAAATATTTCGAAAATTTATTCCTGTCAATTTTTTTTTTCTTAAACAACATTTACAATTGACTCTGTACATTCCGTTCCTTGAGGTATAATTCATGTTAAACTGAAATTTATAACATTCAGTCTTGTTCCCTTTAAGTAAACAAAACAAATTTAAATTTGTTGCAACAGAGAGGATCAACATTGTTGAGAAGGGAATATGGGAGTCTAGGCATTATGATCTGTCATTGGATGGTTGCAGTGGCCACTTTACACACTGTGTAACATTTACCATTCTGCCTATGTTTGAACATCCACATTTCCTCAATTCTTCCATATGTTGACTTTTGTGAAGTAAAAGAGCTGAATCCTTAATCATGTGGGTGAGATTCATCCGGCTGAACCAATTCACCTACTAGGCAACGCCTGAAAACAATTTTCTAATTTTTTATACTTCTTCTTTTACCAGGTAGGTTATTAAACAATGTGTTTAGTATGTCCAAATGCTTGCAGACTGGCTGAATTTTCTCCCTTAGGAGTTGTTTATATTTAATTTTTTTGCAACAGAGAGGAAAAACATTTTTGAGAAGGGAATATGGGAGTCTAGGCATTTACACAGTTACACAGTGTGTAAAATGGCCAATGAAACCAGCCAATGACAAGTCATAAGCTTTGTAAATGCCAAGACTCCCAGATTCCCTTCTCAAAAATGTTTTTTCCTCTCTGTTGCAACAAGTTTAAATATGAACGACTCCTTAGGGATCAAATCCAGCCAGTCTGCAAGCTTTTGGACATACTCAAAACATTGTTGAAACAAAACTAATCTAATTCTACGATAAAAGTCTTTACAAGCAGTTAACCGGCTTATAAAATGAGGAAAACCGTGTTAATTAATCGTGTTAATTGTTACATGTCTATAAAAATATACATTTATTTATTTTAATATGAAGTTTATGTTTGTAGCACTAACTTTGTAGTTATTTATTATAATAAAATATTGATTTAATTATTTATTTATTTGTTTCCATAATTACTTTTATTACATAAAATATTAACGTATCCTTAACTCCCTGTGACCAAAAACCCTATGTTAAGTTGGCATGCAACATAAGTGGAAGCAAACATGTTATTTAAAAATACATCATCATCATAACTAATGCTGCATAGGGAACTGCATTGGTACACCAATCGTAGCGTATTTTGAACATTTTTTTTTATGTGAAGGTGAGATGATCAGTCTTACGCTTTAAGTACCAGTCCAAGGATCGTGAAATGTTATAGTGTAAAAACAACTTTTGAAATTAATATTTCATGTCAAGCATGTCGGGAATCGATCCCCTAACCTCTTGCACAGTTACCCAATGCGCTAACTTCTACATCACAGACCTACAGTTTATTTTATTTTTAAATGTATACATATTATTATTATTGTTTTATTTTATTTATTAAATCATACAATTTTTATTTTTTTTGTACTCACAGGAGTTAGAACAAACTCATTATGCACGCCCAGGGGGTTTTTATATGACAGGTACAAAATAATAATTCAAGCGGTTCATTAAAAAAGTTTATATGTAGATCCAACATTTATCTTCTTCTTGCGGTGCCTTATCCGGTCCCCCGACGTTGGGGATCACTACAGCGAAAGCATCTCAGTCTTGCGCTACTCTTATATTCCGCAGCCAGGACAACTGCTTGTTGAATGTACTCGCCATAGTGATCCCTGGGAAAATACGACCAGAGTGGTTTCCCGTTGCCTTCTCTTGAGAATTTTTCTGTCAGGGTTACCTTCCCTTAGCTGGTTGGTTCTGGCTTGGAGGGGCCAGAAACTTGATTTTCATCCTGTCGTTATCTGCTGTGATCACCCCGTTAAGAGTGTGATCTCACTGCCCAAGGTTCGCGACGTGGACGCTAACGAGTTGGACTAGTCAGTAGTGTTGCCGGTGGAATGCAACAGGACATTCGCAACATTTAAAAGAAGCACACCCTACAGCAAGACGTGACTCACTGCAACCCTGCTGAGTATATTTTTTTTATTAAGTGTCAAATAAATAAAAAATATTAATTTTATGTAAACATCTGGACAACATGCAGGATTATGTGTACACCATAATACTACGATTAATAATAAATGATTTTATGTTATGTTTTTCAGAAGTCTTCTACAATGTTAAAAAGCTATGAAATTAAAAAATAAATCTTTGAGATTGTTCATTATTCATTAATAAATGTTCTTGTAAAAAAAAAAGTGGAATTAAGGAGAATAGAACTCGAACAACTGGCTATGATTCCGTCTGGTCCGTTACCGAGTGCTAAGAAAATGAAACCAAATTAAAATAATAACAAAATATTGTAAATTATTTAATTTACAAAGTCCAAAATTAGTTACAACCATAATTATTCAGTAGCGCTACAATAACTTAAGGGATGAATTCAAACTCAAAGTAGGCTTAAGGGTTGGTTCCCTCAGGATTCTCGCTTAATCCTTTTATCTCATTCTAATGTTTTCTATCCCTTTGTGAATGTAGTTCCTCCCCAAACACGTCTAAAGAATAATTAAAATCTCCATACGGTGCCACTTTTACCCGTAACAGGTGTTTATATCTGATCGTGTTAATAATTAACCACACTTAATAATAATAAAAGCAAAACTTTATTATTTTGGGAGATATTAAGATAAAGACGTGTTAATTATTTAAACATATCGGGCAGAATTATGACTTAAGATTTTTTTATTGATTTAATAAAAGCACCTTTATATTTTTTTGCATACAAAATTTTATTTCCCAAAGTTCCACGGTTCAAATCTCACTCCACCATAACATGATTTCCGTTTTTCCAAAACAAGTTATATACGGCTTTAAGGAAATCGTTTTAAAATTTAAATATTTGGGTAAATACTCGTAATAAAAAATTCAAATATTTCTATTTGATTTTTTTTTTATATTTAAAATTCTTGCATGCATTTTTCAAGCGCCAAACAATGATCAGTACCCGCTCGACTTTTGCTCAGTGGCACAGTTTAATTATTTTCATTTGTTTACCCTGGGTTTTATTTGCTGCAATTCACTGTAATAAGGCCCTTGGTCTGTTGCGGTATAAATAAAAAATAACGTTTTGAGAATTCCATTAAACCACTCTGTCAGGAATAGAACTCAGAACCTATAGTATGGGAAACGAACGCGCCGACTACGATACTCTGTCTACTTACTAACAAACTTGAGTATTTGAAAATTGAAAACGTGATAAAACTTGTTAAAGTAAAATTTGTTACAACAGAGAGGGAAAACATTTCCGAGAAGGAAATATAGGAGTCTAGGCATTTACAGGCCTTATGACCTGTTTTTGACCCATGTTTGAACATCCACATTTCCTCAACTCTTCCATCTGTTGACTTTTGTGAAGTAAAAGAGCTGAAAACTTTATCATGCGGGTGAGATTCATCCGGCTGAACCAATTCACCTACTAGGCAACGCCTGAAAACAATTTACCAATGTTGTAAGCTTCTTCTTTTACCAAATAGTTAATTCAACAAAGCCTAGTTGCCTAGACTCCCATATTCCCTTCTCAAAAATAGTTTCTTTCTATGTTGCAACAAATTAAAATATGAACAACTCCCTGGGGAGAAAATCCAGCCAGTCCGCAAGCATTTGGACATACTCGTTTGTTGTTTGTTTTTGTATGTTAGTTACTCAACCAAGTTTCTTGGTGGTTCTATTTTGGTGTTGGAAGAAAGGAAGAATCCTGAAATTAACACGTGTTCCGGTACCAGCTCGGAGTCGTGATTATCCACTATACGCGTGGAGTAGGAACTAAAATGAGGGGGTGGAGTTAGGGTGGGGCTAGAAATCGTCTTCTGCTGAGGAATTAGAGAGCGATGGAAATCGTCAAAGCAAAGACAACAGCGGTATTACATTCCTTGATATAAATTATAATTAAAACGTAGGAAAATTAAAATAACGCTCCTTGGCAGGAAAAAATAATTTATGATGCACAGATTAATGCCGTTTAATACGCTTATATTGAAGGCAGGAAACAAAAAAAAACGAATATTGCGTTGATGTTTAATAAAACGTCGTTTAATTAACATTTACTTATGTATTTTTTTGTCTTTGGATAGAATATAGATTACAGTTTAGTGTGTAAAAAATAAATAGAACATTGATGACTACTTTTAGGTAAAACGCAAAAAAGTTAACCAAGTAAATATTAGTCCGCTTCGTATAAAAAATCAGGATACGCTGAGACACTGAGCAGTGCCCTATGCGCCACTGGCTGTATATAGGGAAGTTACAATTACGACTTGCTTTAATTTTAACTCAAATTGATTAAATTGTCAAATAGAACCTTGTCAAGAACCTTCAAGGGGTCGATGTATAAACGTTTAAATATAGGCAGAATTGTTAATGTTACATTATTTAGCCGACAAATGGCCATTATTTTTTTTTCTTTCCATATCTATTGGACAGGCAAGCAATACCTAACCATCCATATACGTAATAAATACAAAGGTTATGATTATCTCATGATTTTGATTAGTTTGGAGTAAAGCCAACGTATTCCATTAAACAACTGAAAGATCGGTGATGTTAATTTATGCTTTATCATATAATATTATTTTACCATTATTTGCTTTACATCTTGCTATTTGTTTTTGTTCTTATTTAAGCTTTTCTGTTTTATTGTATTTCCTGTCAATATTTATAAATTGGACTGTGTCCGTCATAAATAAATAAAGCTGTTTCTAAATTCTGTAAATGCCTAAACATCCATCATTTACTTTCCCATCAAGATATTTATTTTAAAATAAATTTCATCCCAAATTATTTTATTTACAGGTGAATTTTATGATTTTGTTATTGACGTAACCTTTTTACTGGATTACGATAAAACCAGCTTTGGAACCAGTTGCTTGGGTTTAGAGGACGCTGGGGTTGAACTGGAGATACAAAGTGGGCAGGTACGTAAAGGCTTAACTCCGCCTGTAATATCTCCATATATGCAGTCACAACCAAAGTAAAAGCTGGTTTATCGGTAACTTGCTACGTCAGTGCTTGAGTGATATGTGTTTGTAAAATAAAGTTAATGTTATGTATGTACAAAATACACGTACCAAAAATAATGTTGTTAATGTTATTCGTAAATTCTCATTTTTTAAAGAATTTTAAAAAAGATAATAAATTATTAGAAAAAGGAAGATTCTGCCAATTACAGAATTAAAAACTGTGCTACAAATTTTGAAAACATACGTCTCTGACGATGTCATGAAAGAGTAAAAACCGGTTATTTGACTTGTTGGTGGATTAAAGTGCCATCTTGTCATAATAAAAATATGTATATATGTATTTTTAAAACAAACAAAAAAGCTAATCTGTATTTTATATATAGGTAGTTCATAATAACTGGTGCATAAAAGCCAGATGCTGTGTATGCTACTTTGATGTTAAAGTTTTCTTAATTTTACTCTTAAGACGCGTTCTGAATTTTTGTTGGAATTAACGCAAACTTGTTTAAAAGTCCAGTATTCAAAGTACAACGTGAGAATTGTTACTGTGCTGACCTGGTTCTTGAAAATGATATTTTTACTAACTTTTGAAGAGCTGAATATTAAATCATCGATTAAAAAATTAAATAAAAGTTAAAGCTAAAAAACTAAAAAAATAAGACGGAACATTCAAATAATCAAAATTATTAATTAAAGACATTTCATCAAGTAATCAAAATTAATTAATTTATATAATGGGAGTTTTATTTTGGCCTTGTAAAAAGTGTTTTAAACTAAATATTACAATCCATACGGTATTTTTTTAAATAACGAAGTATTTTAAACAAATCGCTTAATTTTGACTGTCCAAAACATTGTATTTAAATCACAATTTAGAATGAAAAAAAAAACATTTTAAATATGTTTGACTAGAGTTTTGTACGCATTTTGCAAAAATAATTTAAACCAATGGGAGTTAGCGGCTCAAATTCTTTTGTCAACGTGTAAATGGTTTAAAACACATAAAAACAATAAAACGATTTAAGCTCAATATTATAAATTGAAAAGTATTTTTTTTCTTGAACACAGTCTATATAATATATATATATAACGACACAGCAAAGGTATAGTAATAGTAATTAGATGATTAATGGTAATAGTCTAAATGGTAATTGTTATAACAGATATTGCTGTATTAGACAAATCCAGTGGCTTACAAGCAGGGAGAGTACGTTAACTCTGACACTGGCTTATAAGGTACCAGGTGTATCTATGCACCACAATATTGCGCTGGATTTTGACTAGGCAATTGGCCGATTAAACTGCCACGGAGTAGTAGAGTCGCTTTGATTAACGACATTTTTTGTACTAGCTCGCTAAATTATCAACATTTAATTGCGTAGGTGACTTTACATAGCTTATATTACTTTAGATTACTAGTCTAGAAAGGTTATTATGACATTTTAATTTATTTTTTTTAATATCTGAGTTCTTCCACTATGAAATTAATATTTTAAAAAAATGATAGTTAAATAATTTTGCTAATAATTTTGATTTACGTAAGGCCGTTAATATAAAGTTACAGAAAATTTTCGATTATAAATGTAGATACCGCCGAGAGAGACCGCTTTATTGGCCTACTAAACACGCTTTCGAAAGTCAGAAATCATCGTAAAAAGTAGATTAGCATCATATTTAGAAAAAAATACCATCTTATCACAGAGGCAGTACGGGTTTGAAAAAGGAAGAAGCACGCAAGATGCGATTGCATTTTCGTGTTACCACAGAGTTACCGAATCTTTAGATAGAGTGGATAAATGTAGCGATGTTTTCATAGATCTTGCTAAAGCGCTTGACACTGTCTCTCATCCATTTTATCCATCTTATGTTAATTGTCCTCAGTTTGTATATGCGGAGTTGCAACAGGTTGAATTGAAATAACTTAACTAAGTGATACGTTAAGCACGGAGAAACGCATCATCTTTGGAGTTCCACACGGGAGCATACTGGGTCCGATTTTTTTTAAATATTCCTGAATGACCTTCTAGACATAGACATCGATAGTAGAGAGGCAGTGTCCTTTGCAGATGATACGGCTGTTGTATTTTCTGATAAAACATCGACCAAAGTAAATAGAAAATGTGGAAAAGAAAAAAATATTAGTAAAAAACTGGTTAGATTATAATTTATTCACTCTCAACAAAAATAAAAAAATGAAATCATTAATTTCTAAATCCGATATAATATAAACCAGCCGTCTTTAGGAACAATAATGATCCACCAGTCAAAACTTTGATGATGTTGTCACTCCTGATTCATCAACATGCAAATTGACTTTTTTGGATGCTGTTAAATCTATTAAATACCTTTCTTTAACATGTGAAACTGTCATATAACGGAAACAACCAATAAATTAAGAAAATTAGTTTACATTCTACAAAAATTCTACAAAACAGTTTGTTCATATTGTTGATAAAAATTGTGTACTTTACGCTCGTACAAATTATATTGTCGTACGGTATCTTTCAAATGTTTTTGACAAGGTTTTTGTTTATTTTCGTATTTTCCAATACCTAAACACTATGCAAAGAATAACTGTCACTTTTTCGCCATATACTTATACATGTTTAGCGCTATAAAAACCAAAAATAAACAAATAAATAACGTAATTTCGGCATATTAGATATTGAAAGTTCTTTTATCTTTCAAACAACGTTGTATGTTTATTATATTTGTTCTTTATCGTCAGTTTGAATCTCTTTCATTCAATGAGATGCAGCTTCTCTCATTTCCGCTGTGAAACCTATTTTCCTGATTAGTTTTGTCATCAACATTCAATCTTTGAAATGTTTTCCTTTCAATGCAATGTTTCAATAAGATGAAACCATTGATTGGTTTCAGTAACAGTAAGAACTATTCTTATTTCTGATGGTATTTAATAAGATGAAATTAATACTAACTGTATTTGCATTTACCAAATGAAAACAAATACGACTCAAAACTGAAGTTTTGTACATACCTACCATGAAGGATGGGTGAAATCCTTTACACTATTTATACAAAAAAATCCGTTATCTATTTTGAAACACCTATTCTATAATTAATAAATGAAACGAAGCTAAAATTTTAATTTTATAAACACATCTTAATTGGACTTTCTAATTTTTTTAAACTTCTTATTTTATTAAACTTTATAAAATATCATATTACTTGTATGTTAGTCGTTAGAATTACTTGTTCCATATTTCCACTTGAAAAAATACCATTAAATTATAATGCTTTATGATTTTGCCAAAGTGACAAAACCGGTTAAAGAGTGTAGGTTATTACCAAACAGACTGTTGTAATTGTCAGGTTTCAATCATGAATTAATTCAATTGGACTCGTAAGTAATTTGAAAAAGTTGGGATTGTGAATATAAAAGTTACCATACAAAAATGAAATTCCGAGACAGTTTATTTTATGCACGACTTATTCGTTGTGGGAAGCCGAGAGTTCCTTCTGTTTGTATTATAATGTAGGAAAAGTATGAACCAAGACCGCGGCACGGTAACTTTAGTGCGTACTAAGGTCGATTAGTTTTACCAAAACGTGCGTTCAGTTCGCCACGAAAATAGGTTAAATGCCTAATAGACTGGCGTAGTACAATATTATTATTTCTGTTTCCTTACAAGGCACGCCTGATAGTCCATAAAAACATTAAAACCGTAAGGAGCATCCATTTTACACCTCACGTACCGTCAATAAACTAGATCCTGCCATTTCCAACGGAGTACTTAATCTCTGTTACAAGCGTTAATATGGAGGAAATTATGGTGTCTTGTAAAATACTTCAAAAGCAGATGTGAAGGAAGAATATCTCGTGTCTTCCCGTAGACGGTGACACCCCTCATCGACGCGACCCGACGCTGCGCCGGCGCCGCCGCGTGACAAGAATTGTTTCACTATTAAAAGACATATTTTTTACACGAGAGTCATCTAGTCGTTTGTATTAAATAATATCAATAACATTATATGTTATAACATATAATGTTTACGCCTAAAAGCTACAAAAATTTAACTGTCAACTCAAAACTCTGGTCTAAAAAGATGTTTAAAAATAAAGGGGCGTTCCATAGTATGCGAAATTATAAGGAAAAATCTTACTTATTTATTTATTTATTTATTTATTTATTTACGGACAAAGTCCATTATAAACATTACAATTAAAAGAAATTTTTACAAAGGAATAAAAAAATATAAGGAACAGAAATAAGCAGCAAAGACAGATGATAGATTTTTTAGATTAAGTAAAAAGCATAGGCTAACTATACAGATTCTTTAGCTGATTTGTAAAGAAAGACATCCTTACACCATAATAATCAAGATCTTGATGATCGTTCACCCGCCTGATCATTCTGGGCAAAGGCGACTGTGCACCATAATTGGTCCTGTAGTGACCGAGGAAAAGCATTTCATTATTTCTTAGTCTACTTACACCATCAAAAAGCTAAGATTTATTACTAATATTAAGACATTAATTTTCCAACAATATTTTGAGTTTGTCCAAATTTTTGTAGACAAGGACTGGATTCAACTCCCTGGGGAGCTGTTTATATTAACATATTACAACAGAGATGAAGAACATTTAAGAACATTTAAAGTGGCCACTTAAACCAGCCATTGACAGGTCATAAGCCATGTAGATGCCTGGACTTCTATATTACCTTCTCTTAAATGTTTTTTATCTCTGTTGTAATGTGTTAATTAATTTTCCATTTTTAAAATATATTTAAAGTTCGAAACTACTGTTTTCATTATGTAAAATTAACATTTTTTATATTTATTTTGTTGGTTTTCTACTAAAAACCGCATTATCAACTATGATTTAAAAACACCTCTTATTATTTAAGAAAATATGTTAACAATAAGTCAATGATCTATGTTAGAATCCGTGTCGACTTTAGAATTTAAGTTTACTTGAACTATATTTTTTTTTATTTGTAAAGTTGGTATGTAGTTTTTACAAACATGCAAATTTACGCTTTGTGAATTTGAAAAAATATGCTGTTTTCGTCGTAGTTTACGTTCGAACTGAAATAAGTCAATGTTCATCTAATGGAATTTTATTGAATGTTCTCGAAAATAAGATGGAAAATAATGGTTACCACAAGAACCCAGGGGAAATTAGTACTTGGTAGAGATGCGCTTAACCGGTTGATGGAAATCATCGAATAACTCTTAACCGGTTTAAAAAAAAACTGCTGACAATCAAACAAATAATCTCTGGTAGTCAGTTTTTGAAGAATCTGATCAAAAGTTATGAGACAGATTTTTTAGAAACTTCAAAAATATTATTAGACCTTTCCCCCGTGCCTAGTAACGATTTGGTACATTTAATGCAATATAAATTATACGTTTTTTGGAGATTTAAAAATTATACAAGCTTATTTTTAAAATTCAGCTACTTTTCAGACACGTCGCCACTTCTAATCTTATTTATTTTTTAATCATTGATTTGGACTCTCGGGATTTCTAACTATCCTTATAAAAAATTATTATTGCTTTTAATGTTTCATAATCGATAATCTTATAATATGTATTTTTCATAGCTGCAAAACTATTTAAACGAATTTCTGAAGGATAATAAATAGATGAATTTAATCATTTGAGTTTTTTTAAAATTGTATATTAAGACGAATTATTTCAATAGCCTTTTTTAATGTAGGGCATTTCTCTTTTTTCTTAATTTTTGGGAACCAACATTAATGTTTCAACATTAGTGCTTTTATTTATTTTTTCATATCTATCGTATTCTTCCAGTTTCCTTGTATTTGTTATATTTATTGCAAAAAACCAAAAAAAAATCATGTAAAATCGAATAATTTCGTTTCGGAAATAATCGAACTGTTCAATTATTACCATAACCTGCTGTGCGCATCTCTAGTACTGGGAAATCTATTTGTTTGGGGTGAACATTTATATGCCTCAAGTGTCGCTATCGGACTAGTGGTACTACGCTTGGTGTCTTAGAAACTCGTAAAGATCCCCTAACAAATAAATACGATGCATTTCTCTGAGGGCGCGAGAGGTTTTCCTTAAAGGCGTAAATAACTTCGAAAATATACCCTTGTGCAAATTAATGTGGACAAATCATTTTTCATACTGGTTTGAATTTATTTCTGATACCGTTATGAAAACACCATTAAAAATTGTCACGAACACTTAAAACTTAAATCACGCACATGGTTGTATCGTAAGTGAAATTATTTACAAATTTTTGCGCGTTTCGGCTTTCTAGTATAACATTTGAGATTGTTTTCTTCAGGGTTTAGTGACAGTTTAGATATGTATGAGTTATGGATATCTCAATAAGAGTTGGTTCTAAATTTATTTCACTGTCTAAGTTTAGACATACTCATAGGCAGATAACAGAAAAGTGTGGCATTTCTAAAATTGCTGTAAATAAGCTGATCAAACTATTTAGATAAACTGGCTCAATTTTACCTCACGGAGAGAAAAAATATGTCTGAAAAAGGAAAATCTTAAAGAAAAATGATACTGTTTCGTTAAGAAACAGTAAAATAAACCCCATAAAGACCAGCGACGCCTTATAAAAAGAGCCAGCTGTTGCTGGAACAAGTTTACATGCCTCAACAGTGCGGCGTTGTCTGCTTGAAGTTAGTCAAAAGGCTTGGAAACCCGTAAAAAATAACTCATGACTGCTGTGATGAAGAAAAAGAGGATAACTTGGGCACATAAATACAAAGAATGGAAACAAGATGACTTGAAAACGGTGTTATTTTCTGACAAAAGCTATTTCTTTGTTCAGAGCACGCGTCACCAGCTTGTTCGCCGGTCCGATGGTGAACCATTTTCACAAACTTACTTTCTACAGTCAGTCAAACACCCCGTGAAGAAAATGTTTTAAAGCTGCTTCTCCTTTTTTGGTCCAAGATTATAGTACTTAAAACACGAATGATGAATAATCATATATTCATAAGTATTTTAAAAAATCGGATGGTCCCTCAACTTGCAAAAATAAATTTGTAATACCCAATTTTTCAACTAAATCTAATACCTTGCCATACGTCCAAGATTGTGAAAAAAAAATCGCTGACCATGGTGTAACCGCTTAAATTGACCTGGCAAATCACCAAACTTAAATCCAATCGAGAATTCGTAGTCCATTTGCAAGAAGAGACTTAGTAATATTGATAGCATAACCAAAATTCATTTGCTCGAGTCAGTGGTTGAAGTGTGGTACCGAAATGCGAAATCCATAATAACTGCAAATCATCCGTGGAATCTATACCAAAATATTTTTCAATGGTGCTAAAAGCTTAGGATAAACATGTAAAATATTAGTTCTTTAATTTTTTTACTTTTTATTTTAATGAATCACATTTTAAAATTATAACTTTCTTGTCCACATTAATTTGCACAAAGGTGTACCAGCTTAAACAAAATAGTCAAACAATAGTTTAAGAATCCAGCAAGTAGGAGACTGATTAGCTTTTATTTTAATTTCCAAAGGCTTTAAAAAGGGTTTATATTGTACAAGGTTTAATTTAAAAATAAATAGAAAACAGAAAAATCCGAAAAAGTCATTAAGAACTCTGTGCGGGAAAAATGATGATTTAAAAAAAAACTTAAATTTAACGCAAGAAAAATGCAAATCGTAACGAAATACATATTATACGTATCAACAAATATACTCGCAGTTTACTTTACTTTACTTTAACTCAAAATTAAATTTTGATCTTATAACTTTATGAGACAAATATATATGATACGTGAAAATTAATAAAGGTATAAATAAGGTGTCTTAAGCTCCGTTAGTTGCCGGTTAAGCTAAAAAGTCATACAAATCCTAAGATTTTCTAAGAAATCTTTCCATTTATCTCTATGTCTCTATTTTTCCAGCATTTTGCAGATACATTGCTTTCAATTTACGTGCTGAAGAATGATGTATCCATCGATCAATCTTAATGTATTGGAAATTTGAACACTTCATGTATCACACTTTATAAGACACAATATGTCAATCTTTTTTCTATGTAGGTGTAAAAAAAACGAAATTAATCTTAAATTTATTCAATATTTATGTTGGAGTAGGATTTTGAAAAATGTGTATTAATGTTACTGTATTAAGAAAATTGTCTTCTATAAAAATCATGGCGAAGAAAATCTAATTTAAAAATTATGCTCGTGAGTTCAAAAAAAGAGGAAGTTTAAGAATTATTTAAAACAAAATCTGTACATATACCCACAATTATTTGAACGTAACAATATTAATATATTTAATTATTATCAGTATTTTCTTTTAATCAACATGAGTTTGGGCATAAATTTATAATATTTTTAATAATCCGTTATTTTAACAATTAAAGAATCTATCATTTTGCGGTATGGACTACTCTTCAACAGTAAAAATATTCATTGAAGTCATGTTCGCTACTTGAAAAAACATGGTACAGATATTTATAATTGATTTTCAATTTTGATAGATGAAAATACAACAAACAAGTTTGTTCTAACTCCAGGGAGTGCAAAAGAAAAAAATATGACTCAATAAGTAAATGATAAAACTCTTAAAATGTGTTTTTTAAAAATTACTTTATTAACAATTATATTGCTTAAAATCCCGATAAAATTGAACTCAGTGAAATAATTCAATGTATTTTTAAATACAAATACACAAAATAGATATCATCAACATCATTACCTTTCGGCACATAAAAGTGCATAGGGCACTGTACAGGTAGGTACCCCAACTCTTACTCTTTTTTTTTATTATTTAATCATTTTTTTGTTCTCCAAGGAGTTACAAAAAACTCATTTTGGGGATCGTTTTTTTTTACATAAAGGTGTAGTAATAATATGTTCATACAACTGAAATAACAAAGTAAGTTAAGAATATAATACTAAGAAATTAAAACAAAACATATTAACAAACATTTACGATTGTGAAAGTAAATAATTTTGATGTCTGCATATAGTTAAAATCTACTTTTTCGTACAACAATGTCTAAAATCATTTAGTTCCAGACCTTTGTTTTGAGATTTTAATAACTGTCAATCTTTTATAATAAGTACTTTTCAACAATATTTTGAGTTTGTCCAAATTTTTGTAGACAAGGACTGGATTCAACTCCCTGGGGAGTTGTTTATATTAAAATATTACAACAGAGATGAAGAACATTTAAGATAAGGTAATATGGAAGTCTAGGCATCTACAGGGCTTATGACCTGTCAATGGCTGGTTTAAGTGGCCATTTTACACACTGTGTAACATTCACCATTCTGCCTATATTTGAACACCTTACCTTATCTTAAATGTTCTTCATCTCTGTTGTAATATTTTAATAAGTACTTTTTATTAAACCTTTGATAACTATTAAGTGACTTATTAAGTCATTTAACTCTTCACTTAATTTAATGTTATCATCTTTTGGAGAGAGAGTGACAATACGTTTATGAATATCTGTTTTGCGCACCCCAATCCCCAAGGAACGAACATCATTTTTTATTTTAATTAAGTTGTCTGATCATCTTTCTTGAAATTGGAATTCTCATGGCTTACCAATATGACATGGTGTTTCTCAGATGGACGTTTTACAGCAGCCATTTGAGCATATAAATTTTGAATCCTTTCTTTATTATTATTAAAGACTTTAATATTTTTTTGTGATTTCTCCATGTTTTCTTTGAAGTTTATTCTCCACATTCATTATTTTTTATTTGATATAATTTGTTTTCTCAGATAGGTACTTTCAATTATATTGTAGCTTTATTGCAGCATCAATTTTATTTATTATGTATATATGTATTGTGTATAGAGACATTGTTTGAATATTTCAATATTAGAATATTTATCGGTAATCATTTCCATAATATCAGATTCCATTATGGTCAGTTTATTGTCTATTAGCGACAAACATGCATTAAGTCTTGGATCTATGTTATCATCTTTGTATGTGGTTGTGTCATCAGCAATGTCGGCAGCGGCTGTCGATTTTGATGTCGGGGCGTACGGAATGATTCTGTCACTTCGACTCGTAGCGTAAAAACACATTTTAAAATAATTATTTCATATTAACTATATCGGGAGTTGAATCCAAAACTTCTCGCGTGGTGAGCAAACGGGCTGACAATTCAAAAAATAAATTTACCCATGTAAAAATATTTTCTAAGTTATGAATCTCAAGTCATGTACCTTCTAAATATATAACTAGTAAAATGAGTACGCAATAAAGAAAGATAAGGTTTTTTTCAGAAAGCGACACGAAAGTTTAGGGATTTTTAGGGCTTATGATCTGTCGTCGACTGATTTAAACTGAATGAATCGACACTGGTTTACATTCACTCTTATGTCCAAATTCGAATATCCGTATTACTCCAATCCTCCATCAGTTTTGTGCGGTAAAAAGGGCTTTCTTGATGTACGTAAATTTATATTAAGTTCAAATTAATAAACTCCTTCGAGTATTCAATCCATCGCTTTGAGAACATTTTTTTACTTTCGTTTTGTAGGTGGACAAAACAAGGTATTTGTTCCCCCAGAAATAGTTAGTTCTACGTCAGTGGTAGATAGGTATCGCTGCACACCTTTTTATAGGCGAGCTTAGAATCGTATCCGCGGTAATAAGCACGGGGTCACGATTCGGCTCTTAGCGAGCAATATGCCAGCGGGGGGTGTATGTGTGTAAGCGAGGGTGTGTGGATCGGGGAGTATACGGGGAGAAGGAACCGACCGAAGCCTCCATATCAGTACCGTTGTAAGGGAGACTCACGCCTACTCCGCTCGCAAATAAAACTTTTGCTGCGACCAAACACGCGGCCGAAGTGAAACGGAAAATTTACCTGTCAACATTGTGTTTTATTATTTTATACGGGAATTACAGTAGGCATTTTTGATGTCGCTTATAATGTACAAGGTTTTTTGTGAGGAATAGCATAACAAAAACCGTGATCCCCATTTCTCGAAAATTCTGCGTGTTTTAAAGCTGGCTTAAATTTTAAAGAAAACTCCTAACTACACAAAAGTTTTTTCCAAATTTTAACTCCTGCCCAACACATTGTTTTTTGTACTTTTTCTTATTTAAAAAGAAACTTGCGTATAATTAATACATAAAACATTAAATTTGTAGTCAAACATCAACTGAAATTTGTATTTTCATTTGTATGATAGGTCTGAATTTGATTTGAAATTTCGAAAATTGTATTTTATTTTCAAACAATGCCAGTAAAAACCGGAAAGAATTTTAATTGTGAACTAAAACTCCGAAAAGTCCGTTATTCGACGTTGGCAGACTTTTTTAAGCGATATTTGTACATTTTAGAAAAACCGTTATTCACGAAGAGATACAATTAAATAAAAATAATATTTGGATATTTAAACATAGACAGAATAGTGAATGGTACACAGTTTGTAAAGTGTCCACTTAAACCAGTTAATGACTGAGTTAATAGACTTTTATATTTCCTTTTCATAAATGCTTACCATCTCCATTATAACATATTAATAACATCATCATAGCTGATATGTTAATAACTCATAGAACATACTACGAAATTGTCAAAAAAATAATGGTATTTGCCTTTTCATTCTTTACCCAAACATTTTGATTAACAGGCCATTTTTTGGAAGCCGTAAATGACTGGTGTTATCAAAATATGACCACATTTCTGATTATCGTAGGCAACTGAAATGGCTCAAAATTAGACAGCGGAGAGACTATCACTCCCTCTCACTTCTGTTCAATGTATTTTATACTCCTAACGCTCCTATATACCGGCGTGAAAAAAATTAACGCTTATCAGTTCATGGTTTACATCTTCGTTCTAATTCTCAAAGCACTCTCTTAACACCCATCCACAATTCCTCATATAGTGTCCATGCGGCTTGACTGTGAAAACATCTCCCATCCACCATCAAAGATGATACTACAGTATCTCTGTTTAAATCACGTCTGAAAAAACATATTTTCTCTTCCTCAATCTCTTCTCCTTTCTTCTTTCCTCTTTTTCCTCTTTTCCCATTAAGTAACAGTATTGATTTAAGGTAATTTATAAACCAATACGTTTATTTCTATTTTTATAGATCTTTATTTTCTATTGAATATTATTTTATCGGATGGTTGGAAGAAATTGTCTTTTTAAAACATGCCCGCCAATGTACAAATAACATTTTGTACAAAAAGTTAAAGAAAATAAATAAATGGCTTTCAAGCAGTTACAGAGCGGGGTTCGAACCTCTAACTTTTAATTTGTTAGTCCGCAATACTACTATGAAATCACAAACTGATTTAAAAACTTTATACGGCATGTGGATTTTTAACATTGGGGTTGAACACAAAATATTATTTTTCGTTTTTTTAAAGATGACTTTGCTTACGTCACTTAAATTGAAACCGGAGGATTCAGTTTAATATTTAATATTAAATAAAATACAAACGATTATGCATATAAATAAAAATAATAAACTTGTTTGTATCTAAATAACTCGGCAGTTAACCCTTGCAACCGGATGTTCATTCAATAAACACAAAATTTATAATTGATTTAGTTTCGTACCTGCTGAACTTAAAAAACGGCGAGTTTAGTTTTTAATAACTGGTGTCTCTAAATACATTCCTGTTTTTTGCTTAGATTAGTATTTGGCATTACACAGAGAAGTTCGTTTTGTGGTTTTGGTTTTTGTTTTAAAGACAAATTCCTATCGACCTTGTAAATGATATTTATACGACGTTTCAATTATCGCACCATTGCGTTAATAATGTCGCAAGTCCAAAAAAGATGTTTTTAAGAAGTTAGGCATACAGAAATGTTCCTAAATATATTTTTTATCTGCACAATGGATGGCATGATTTTCAAAAATGTTACTGTTACCTTAAAATAAAAAAATGACGAAGTTTAGCAATAGTTTTTTACACGAATTAAAAAAAAATATTGACACAATGATTCATTCAATATGTCATTATTATTTCTGAATACATTTAAAGCTGCATGCCACTAGTGGGAGAATTTCAAGTCGTTGCCTTTTTTGCGAATGAATACGCGCGGATTTATTTGTAACTGCTCTGATATTTTTTGAATTGTGCCACTGATATTCCCGGATACATTATATTTCTATAAAATGAAACTAATTTGGTTAAATAAACACGTATTGTAATATATTTCTGAGCTGTATTGCTCAGAAAATACAACAAAATCGGCAAAAACCGTAAATCACTAATACTTCATTATACACTCAATGCAGATATGCGCAGACTATCCAGGAAGCCTTCTGCCAAAACAGCTAGGCAGCTGCCCATTGATGAATTTGAGCTAAACAATTAATGGCTACGAGAGTGGAAGTTGAGCGTGGAGCATCCCCCATACTACGTACCTCACATCAACATGAAAATCCTGTACCTCAACTTTCCCAAGAGAACATGGTGCAGCCTTAACAGGGTCAGGGAGATGTGTGGACATAATGCACAAATAAAGCAAGATACCCTCACTAGTTTACGACGGTGGTGCCGAAAGGCAAATCATCAAGCAAACGGTCGTGGATTGCTTAATTAGACGCTACCCTGATGATCCAGCAGACTTTCTGAATCGATCAAATATCTAACTGGCCTGAATCTGGACCTCTAAATTTGTTCTTTGTTTTTTTTTTCTCATTTATATTTATTTTTTTCCTGCCATATGCTAAATAAAAAAATGAATATGTAATATGGTTTATGAATTTTGACAATTTTTTATTAGTTTGACACCCATTGAAAAATGAAATTTAAATAATTTAAAATGAATGAAACATAAAATATCTTAAAAACACAAAAAATGTTTAAGTCATTTCGTACATACAAAATATTTTTTGTGCATACGAAAATTTATTAAGGTTTGAAAGGGTTAAAATAAAGCTTCTTTCACGTACAAGCAAGTATATGTCACACTAAAAGAGGGGTAGAAGATCACAGAGGGCGTACGCGGCATGCAATAAAACAGCAACACGCGACTCGATCATTCTCCCTCTTCCCTGCATTGTTTCCGAACAGAACATCTTCATTAGGCTTAAATTTAAAACAATTTATATCAATGCGTAAATTTGTGAAAAAAAAAATTGACAAGTATTTTTTATTGCCATGTTTTCCATATATGCATACATATTAAATAATTTGTTTTGTATGTTTTGTGATACTTTTATTTTTTCAAATATTGGTTCATATAGAAAAATAAATAAAGACGTCAAAAGTGCATGTTTTGGTGTTTGATGAAAAACAAAATTCTTATGGAAAAAAGGGGTCAGTTGACCTAAACCGGATAATATCAATAAATAAATCGGTTATGTAAAACAAAAACAAAAAAACAGATGCCAAAAACACTATTTCCAGCTTACTTAGAGAGTGATATTAAATTATTACTCTTTTCACATATAATGCATTAATATATCAATGGCAGCGATTCTTCATTAATATTTTTTAACTTTGTTTAGCGCCAGTCCAGATTCTATTAAATATTGTAGTTAATACGCACATTATTTAATATTTTTATTAATTTGTAATTTTTTAAGCCTGTTAGAGTTATTTAAACGTATTTTCATTGTATTGGTCATGTCATGTGATTTTTTTTGAAGATTTTAAAATGGTCTCTAATTTGATTTTTCGACTATGCAGGGAATCGATCTGGAGATCTCTAGCATTGTAGCCAAACGTGGTGATCATCAGACCTCGAAGCGAACAAACTGTTGTTATTCAACGAATACAAAATAATACTGGTTTCCTAAGTTTAAACATAATCAACTGTTGCATTGTTCTGTTTTATTTTCCCGTTTAGTTGTTCTTCATGGTCACTTCGTTTCACCCCCAATCTCCCCATCCCGTTTGTGGAAATCGATCGCGGTCGAGAGTGAAAATAAAGGGCAGGTAACAGACAATAAGTGACCAGGTGTAAGGGCGTACAAACATTTAAGGGTGAAATTGTACGCGGGCATTCCTTGTGCATGCTGGGTACGAACCAGTAAGAATCTTGTAATATTACATGTTCCATCCCTCTGCTTCCCACAAGTGCACTAAATTAACGGATCATATATTTTGATGAGGAACAGCAGAATATCATTGTCTTCATAATTTGCCAGCACGGACCCGGTGGTGTACAATACAATATGCACCACTGAAGATGTATAGGAGTATTTTGATGAGGTCTCGGGTTCGATTCCCAAAATAATTTATATAAATGTGTGTGTTTATATATATCTTATTATGTATTTATCGAAATAAAAAATATTCGTACAAAAGCGAATTTAACATGAAATTTATAGTAGTTACTAAACTTTCACCTGAAACCGGAATTTTTGATGTAAACAAAAAACAGTGATTGTGATAATAAACTGTGGTTAGTGTACAAATATAGTGCCCTTTGCACCATATGTTATCAATTGTTTTTTATAATTTTTTAATTTTTTTTGACCATTATTTATTTATTATTTATTTTATTAGGTAAACAAACAGTATGTACACATATATTGCCAATTTCTTTGTATATTAGAGTAAGAAACTCATGCACACACCAAAACTCATGCACACACCAAAACTCATGCACACACCAAAACTCATGCACACACCAAAATTATTTTTTTTACATTATAATGAATTATTATTTATCAAGTTGTAAAAAAATATATTATCTACTACCCTTTGATCCCTGAACATCGATTTAGTGGAGTTTTTTTTTTTTAATTACTTACGTTATTTCCAAGTCTCTGTATATAAAAAAAAAGTTGTGCTAAAAAACTGTACTGTCGAAAAATTGTAAAAAAAAAAAATAGTTTTTATAATAATATTTACAAAAGTAAATGACAAACCAACATTATAATCAAAATACAAAAACATTATGAAAAAAAGAACTTACCTACTATCATAATTATTATAAGGTACAATTTTGTAAATTTAAGTAATTTTACACAGCCAAACAGGGGACAGCTCTCCGCACAACTGATTCCCAGTAGTCATTAATTGTAATTAATTAATTCAACTACTTAAAAACGCTTAAATATGTACCGACAGTGATAAGTTACAACGAACTCATTATTAAATAAAAAATATACTCGTATGAGTTATTTTGAACCAGGACAAATTTGTACCGTCAGGGACCAAAGGGTCAACCCGTACAAGCGTAAATGGAAACTATTACAAAAATGTAAAGAATGGGTAAAGTAAATGTGTACTCTAAAACCAGACAATGACGTGTCAGCTCTGTAAATGCCTAGACTTCCGAATCTTATTTTCAAAACAGTTCGTCAACTATGTTCAATATTTCGTACCCGGGAATAATAGTGGCACAACTCAAAAAACTAATTTTTACATGAGAACAGTTCCACAGACTCCCGCACTATCAGCAAATCAACATTTATTCGCCCAAACGAAGGCAAAATTCAATGTTCACTAACGTCTTATTGGAATGTTTTCAGAAATAGCAATGGTAAAACGATGATTGTGCCACTATTGATTCCTGAATTTGACGAAATATTACACATTTATTATAAAGAATTATCTAGTTTTTAAATATTTCAAGAAATAACTATGGTAAAACAATCATTGTAACCACTTTTATTTCTAGAATTTAAGTAAAAATAATGGTATAATATTTTTACTTTTAAGGCCACAGAAATATTTTAAAGAATCGTTTTGTTTAAAATGTTGTCAGATATCACAGGGCAAAATGATAATTGTGCCACTATCACTTCCTGAATTTAAAAAATAAATCGTTTTTAAGGCAACATAAATCATTTAAAGAAAAATGTATTTAGGAAGATTTCACCACACTTTACTCAAAATTTGTGCTTTATTTATCCAAAAGTGCGATTCGTTGTTTAAATACAATAAAACAAAATAAAAATAAATTATAAATGGAAATTAATCCCGTTCATTTAATAACGTATTGGTTGTAAAAATTATTGATTTATTTCGTTATCTTTTAATGTAGTATCATAGAAAGTTATAGAATTCGTGACATGAAAATGATGATATTTTTTGTTCTGCGATTTAGGCCTGTTCCCCACACATCCGCTCCGTCGTTATATAACGAACACCCCTTTGCTTTTACTTTCCGGCGCGCCGTTACTGCGTCTAGTCTTCCGTTGGTTAACGATTGTTAAACAGTATTCTTCGTGCCGGCTTCGTGAATTTATTTATCTTTATACACGTTCGTATCAAAATTTTAACGCCGAAGTTTCAATAATAGGTTTCATTTGAAAGTTTTTCTATGTGTGTATTTTACAGTGCTGTCAAAATGGTTTTAATTTACGAACCAAGTCAGAATATAACTATAATGTATCACACTGTTTAGTAATTATTACAACAGATATTAAGAACATTTTTAGAAGGGAATATAAAAGTCTAGGCATTTACATGGCTTGTGGCCTGTCGTTGTCTGGTTCTAGTACCCCCTTAACACACTGTGTAGCATTCACTAATTATGGATCGGGTTCTGGTCCCGCGGCTAGTGTTGCGGACCCACGGATCAGAGGTTTGAGGTTCGAACTCCACTCTACCCCAAATTGATTTCTATTTTCTAATAGTGAGTAATTTACAACTCGTTGAAAATTGACACTAAAATTGAAATATTTGAGTAAATTACATTAACGCTAATATATATTTTTTTAAAAAAATGTCCATATGTTTTTAACTCTTCTATCTTTTGATGTTAGTGAAGATAAAAAACTGAAACATTTGTTGTTGTGAAGAGATTCTTCCGAATGAATCATTTCACAGACTATGTAACACTTGTTTACATTTTTTTCTACTTTTTCGACCATTTGGTTTTTTTTTTTTTTTAAATACTAGAGTTCTTATTATTTACTCAAATATTTCAATTTTATGACCATTTCCTAAAAGTCGTAAATAACTTGGAAAAATGGAAACCTAGTTGTGGTAGAGTGGGATTTAAACCCGAGACCTTTGGTCCGTGAGTCCACAATACTACCACAGGACCACAAACTGGTTCATATTTTATGACAATGTTTTGAGTTTGTCCAAATGTTTGTAGACAAAAACTAGATTTCAATCATTTCAATTCAATTCATACATTTTTAACACAAGTCCATTACAATTTTTTCATCTACTTATATGTTTCAATAACCACCGGCTATGCTTCATCGTAGTTATTAGAGATGGTACAAAAAATATCACTTTAAAATTTATATTTTCAGGTGGAATACAGTTTTTTTAATAATCTCTAAACTAAAATTTATGGACTAAAGTGTCTTTTAATAATCATTGATTCAATTGGTTTTGCGATCTTAAAAAAAACGGTTTCGTGAACAATATTAATGATGTAATATAAAAAAAAAATAACTATTTGAGAATATTGGGAAAAGCGTTTCTCTCGATTCCTGTCTATCGACCCCTTTTCTTTATTTTCCGATGTATTCTGCTTATCACAGCTTTTCAGAAATAATAAACATACGTTGCCGTGTAATATATTATGTTCCTCAGCATAATTTAGTGTTACACGCCCATTGTGTTGTATGCGTTCATTTTACCAATCTGTAGTTCATTGTTTACAAAATTCTCCACCACAGTAGAAAACTAGTTTTAAAACTCAACAATTAAGATTAATTAGTTTTTTTTTAGGTCGAATGTTAAAACTAAAAATTTGTAGAAACTTAATACAAAGTTCAACGAACGAAACCATAGTTAAATTTCTTAGGTTTTTACGCCTTTTCGAGTTTGCAATAAGTTTTTCTGGGTTGTCGTGCCGTGCGTTGTTCGTACGCATGTCAAACTCAACCTTGATGGCGGACGCTGTTATGCGATCCAAAACGTCAAAAAGATTTCGAACGACATACGCCATAATAGCCTAGAAAAACTTATTTTGCAGACGAGATCATCATCATCATTTCCCTTTCCGCACTCGCTGATACATCGGGCACTGTCTTGGAATATAAAATGCAGCGTATCTCGATTTTTTTCAACTTGAATCAACTTTTGTTTTTATGCCCCAATGCCAATGTCCCGAATGTGCAAATTACTCACTTTGTCACAAAATTTGAAATTCTTCGGAATAGATCTTCCGGCTTTTTGTAGATCTCTTCCTCATTTAACACAGTGTAGATTTCTTCTTCATTTAACACAGTGTAGGATGAAGATGGATTGGCAACGGTGAGCTCAAAGTCTTATATGTTGATTGCGTTTATGAATATCTTGTATGCCTTTATTTGATAGCCTTTGATTGTCTTTGCTACATAGTTTTATGTTCAGTTTCTTGTGCATATGTTTCTTCATATAACTGCTGCAATTGGCTTAAATCTACATATACCTATACATAAAAAAACACAATAAAAAAAAGTAATATGTCAACAATGAGCTACATTATTTAAAAATTAGTAGTCGGTAAATAAGATGTCAAAAACAATCAATTTAATTCTTTAAATTTATATAATTGACTTAGTTTATCTATGATTCGTTTGGTTTGCTTTTCGTTTTGGTTTTGTAGTAGGATTTTAGATTTATACGGAATAACGATTCTACATCAACAATGACTAACGGATAGAGATATTTTTTTAACAGCAATAATTGGAGGCTCGGCAATCGATACAAGCTACTATCTTTCCGAAAAAATATATCATTTCATTAGGAAAAATCTAATTACCAAACGATAAAACTATTTTTTTTAAATCAGCAGTTATTTTTAATCAATTAGGATTTTTCATATTTAATTTCAACAAATGTATGTATCTTTTAATATATATTTATGTTTTTTTAGTACAAAATTTTGACCAATATCTTCTTTTGACTGTTTTTTGGTTGGCTGGAAGATATTGCTTTTAGCAATAAGTCCGCCAAAGAACTTATTCTTTGTACTTGAAGTTTTAAATAAATAAATAAAATTAATAATTAACTATTTTTTCCTAATACCACGTAAGCGAAGCCCCGGGGAAAAGCAATAAAAAATCAATAAATACATTACTTAAAAGTTCATTTGCCTACATTACTTAAAAGTCCATTTGCCTGGTAGGGTGGAAGTGAAATATTGGTTCAAAAGGTGGCCTGGACTGGCACCTGACGTGCGAGACTGATCACCTTACCTTCATGTAACAGATGATCGAAATACGCTGTATTTGATTTAACAATACATCGCCCTATGCACCATCGTGTGATAATACGGGTTTGATGATGTCGTTGAACGATTTATATAAAGAAATCCGAGGTATTTCCACGATTCAGTCTGGTTTTGTTAAAATTCATTATACAATTTTTTAATAAAAGAAATATTTGACATTCTGTTCTGGATTTCTAAGATTACCTTTTTTTAAATTTGTAATAAAATGACTTGAGAAATATTTTTTCTGATTATTTTACCCACTTGTCTTATGTAGACAAAGGAACAAAGAAAAAAAGCCATTTCAAAGTCTATCCTGTATTCCAGTCTGGCGTCCTGGAATACCTAGCAAAGTCCCGTGTCACTTCGTATGATGGACAGAACATATTTCATAGTAAAGCTGCTAGCCGCCCCTAATATTACCACCTCCAGAATCTTATTTTTTACTGAGAAATCTTCTACTGGAGAAAAAGCAATCATTAGAAAATCCAAAGAATTAAAAATTATGCACAGTAAATACAATTAAATAAAAAAAAAACATATGTTTAAATAGTACGTTCGCATGTATAAAATTCCAGCATCGATTTTGTTTACGCAAAAATTATTACATTAATGTTTTTTTTTGTTCGGTTTTTACTTTAATATCTGTGTCCGGAAATCGAGTGGAAATAAGTCCGCCACGTAGTGTGGTGGTTGGCGCGTACGTATATATATATGTATATTTTTCTGATTTTTAATTTGAATTCAGGTTTAAATCATCAATATTTTGAGTTTGTCCAAATTTTTGTAGACAAGGACTGGATTCAACTCCCTGGGGAGCTGTTTATATTAACATATTACAACAGAGATGAAGAACATTTAAGAGAAGGTAATATAGAAGTCTAGGCATCTACAGGGCTTATGACCTGTCGATGGTTGGTTTAGGTAGCCACTTTACACACTGTGTAACATTCACCATTTTGCTTATATTTGAACATCTATATTCCTTCAATTCTTTAATCTGTTGATGTTTGTGAAGTTAAAGAGCTGAAACCTTTATTTATGCGGGTGAGATTCATCTAATCGAATTATTTCACCTACATACTAGGCAACGCCTGAAAATATTATTTTTTCAATTTCTATACTTCTTCATGGACCAGGTAATTTATCAGCAATATTTTAAGTGTGCCTAAATTTTTGTAGACAAGGGCTGGATCGTTTACTATCATTATACTAGAGAATTTTCAGCTAGTAGGGACTTAGAACAAAGAAACTCTGTCCATTGTAAAAACGGCAAAAATAAATAAATTAGTGAACACATTTTAAATGTAGTATCTTTTTTGCTCAAAAATAAATGACATATGTGGTCTTTAATAAAAAATAATAGTACCTATGTACCTAAGTAAATAGTATGACACCTTATAATAGACGCTGCTAGCGTCCCCATGACACGGGTTTAACTCAGTGGCAGTATAGAAGATTGCCATGTTGAAATTGCACCTAAAGCTCATAATCCCCCCTGTGCCATCGTTCTAAAAGACCAAATTTCTAAACTGTAAAAAGATATAAGTTTTTTTTAATGGTAACATTGCATGATATGTGACCAGTTATCGCGTTTAAGCACATTATAATTCATGACTGCCGTGAAACATGGACATTTTCTATACATTTGTACGAGGCTTAATAAAAAAATACACGAAATATTTTAATTAAAAAACGGAATAGGAGAAGATCACACACTACAAACACCTAAAAAGTATGTAAAATAGATTTAGAAAAATTAAATGTTTCTTCGAAATTAATGAAAAATTTGTGTAGAAATGTTTTCATACATAATATTTAAAATAAAATCGTTAAAAATATGTCTCCACAAAAGCGCAACGTGTTTGACCTTGACGATTGTGACGTCAAGATTCGTGACGATGTTCTGTTTAAATTTAAGCGGTCACAAACAAAGTTCAAAATTTTACTGAATCGTGGCGTATTTAGAGGTGTGACCAATACAATTAACGTTTTCGCGTGAATTTAAAATAATAATTTAAATATTTTTCATGCTACTAATAAGACCAAAAATATATTGATGAACGACTTTATTTCTTGACCATTTCTGAGTTAACCTGACAATTTTCACAATTTTCACAATTTTGTATGCATAGTTTGTTTTTTAAAAAAACGTACTAGTGAGATGCGTTTTGGTGTGAACGTCGAATTTTTAAGATTATTCCAGAGCAAAATTGATAGACGCCCGCGCATGCCTCTTGGCTTTATTTATGTGAATTATATAAATTTTTTTTTTCTAAATAGTTTGACACTAGAATATTTCTTAGTCCCTGGACTCCCACCTGAAGGGTTAAACAAACCATCTTATCTTCATGTCAACATATCATAACGTAGATGTAAAACACTTTATAGAAGGTATGTGGAGGAAGTCACATAAAAGGTTAATGGTATCATTGTTTGATGGCCAAGTTTGATTTTGTAAAGTCAAAACAAAAATCGATGCAGCCGAGATTTATCGGACTTAATTATTTCACCTACGAGGGCAAGGCTTAAAAATATTTTTTATTTTTCAAACTTCTTCTTGCACCTTTTTGATGCAAAAATGATGAAAATACGTTTCTGTCGGTGTACTAAAGCAGTGTTTTATGCACCATAAAACAGGGTTAGGAAAAAAATGATAGTGGTAAATGTTTACTTGATAATTTATTTTTGTCTGATCTTCTTGAAAATGAAAATGCATAAATTGCTATAAAATATGTAAAAAGATTCAAGAACAAGTGAAAATGTTCAATTGAATTAAGACTTCAATAAATATGTAGCATTTGTGTCATTTTTACAGTCTCAAACATGTATCTTTTGCCGTTTTATTTCTTGTTTTGGATAAAGTCCAACAGCTTCAGCCAACTATTTTATTGAAATTCAAGCAGTGCAATAAAGGATTGATCGATAATTTTATTTGCACAGAGAATTCTTTGAAATGAAAATAAAATACAGAATTGTTTATTTTATTGTTATACTAGTTTAACCACTTATTTTTATAAAAATGTTGAAAACAAAGTTGTTTTCACTTTCCTCGACTCTTCCATCTGTTGAACTTAACGTTTAAAAAGAGCTGAAACCTTTATTGCTGTAGGTGAGCTTCATCTGGCTGAACTTTTTTGACTGCTAGGCAACGCCATTTCAAATAAAAATAATTATAATAAATAACCGTCAGACTAATCATCTTTATCATCATCATACACCTGTCCACACCCGATTGTGCATAGGGCACTGCATTAGTACTTCAAATGACGAGTATCTCAACAATCTGCGACATAAAGGTAATGTGATCAGCATTCCGCTTCAGGTGCAAGTCCAGGAACATGAAGTACTGCAGGGCAAAAACTCCTTTTTAATCTATATTTTTATATAAATCGAGTATGGTTGGTGAACGCGCCAACTACTTTATTACGAGGCTGACTTATCTTCACTGGATTTTTTAGGATTTTTACCTAAACGTAGAAATTGAGTCGAAAATACTCGTCTAGGATGCTGGTTGTATTTTTATTATTTGATTTATTTTAACAATAAAATAACGAACATAATTGTATTGATACCGCTAAGCCAAGTCTTGTCTGCGGGTTACATTACATTTAATTTTTTTTATAAAAGGTAGGTACAGAGTTTTATAACAAATGAAGAAAATATTTATGTGCACACTTAAGAATAATTGTTCTTTTTTATAAGTTTTTGATGATTTAAATAAATTACATTAAGTTTTTTTCCTCTCGATTTTCACTGGATAATTTTCTTGTTTAAAAAAAAAGATAAATACTTGAGTTCTTTAATAAAAATTTAAATTTTCAGACCATTTCCTAAAAGTCGTAAATAATTTGTGCTGAAAAATGGAAATCGAGTTGTGGTAGAGTGGGATTTAAACCACTCCAAACCTTTGGCCCGTGAGTCCACAATTTATTTACGGGACCACAAGCTGGTTTTAAAAATAAATATTAATTAAAAATTAAGTTGAAAACTTTTGGTACTACATTCCCCATTGTTCTATCTCCATAAAAGTTTTTCTGTCGAGGCTCCGTCGAGGTGGGTAACTTTGAATTTAAAACTGCAGTCGAAGAAATTATCTGTCACTAACTTATACTGGCACTGTTTGTTAATAGGCTAAACGATAACATAGTCAAATGATACTTCAGCATCTTCATTTATTTTAAATGATAAACTGTATTTTTCATCCGCCTGGATACAAAGACTCAACTTATCTTCGTGTAAAAAAAGTGATCAAGACACGCTTATTTTTATGTACTAATGCAGTGCCTTACTAAAAGTTTAGTCTTGTAACTTGTAACATATCTATCGCAATTTTCACATGTTTTTTAAGTCCTCAAAATATTATTGTATATTCATTAAAAAGCTCATGTAATGTTTTTATTGTATGAGGCATATCCAAATTGTGTATTCTTTTTTACACAGATTCAATTGTTCATTCAAAACAGATGGGTCAGTCTTCTATTGATTTTGGGTATTCTAAATTTTATTAGTAATGTTTGGCAGAATCAATTTCAATTAAAATTTGGTATGGTATCAAACTCAAATACTTTTATAAGGGTATAATTCTACTTTAAAAAAAAAACAAGATTGTATAATGTAACACGTTTTGTCTGGTTAGGATATTATCAAACGCACTCACCAATTAACTGCATGCACAACAAATCAATTTCGTTATATATGTTTTTTTTATATAAATACATAATTTGGAAAATAATTATTTGTTTTGTAATTAAAGTATGAAATAAATATGTTTGGTATATTTTCAATTCTTTTTGCGTAGTAATCATAAATAAGATTCCGTATTACTGAACCAAATTCAGGCAGACTGCGCATATGTAAATAATAAAATATTAATAAAATATGTTTCTTACTTTTTTACCATTTTTTTAATCATTAATGATGGTAAAAAAAATTCTTTAATTAGGTTTGTCTGAACTTTCTTTTATGCGTCATTTCCGGTCGAACCGCAACTACGAAAACTGTATTTTTCGTGTAAGAGCAAGCGGTTTCCGGTAAATTACGATTTATTGTAAGCCGCCGATATACCTACCTTATATCATAATAATAATATTAGCCACATTTTATTACGAAAAAGAATGGGGGCTCCCGACGATCGAAATCGATGCCGAGACGCCAGTTATGGATGACTGGGGAATCCCCTTAATAGAGTAACCACACGAAATTATAATACGAATACTGTAGATTGGCCTTGTTTGGTAAATAAAATAAAATTATGTTTGGTATAAAACAGCATTTATGATATTATTCCAGGCCGATTACCTTTGTTTCCCATTTTTTACCATAACTCATACTTATGGTACTTACCTAACATTAAAATAGAAAGTTTATAAAAAATAGAAAATTTGGATTTGAAACAAAATAAAAGAAATTGTCACTGCATCATATTGTTAAAATTTTAGAATCCTCGTGCGTCGTTGTGAAAGCTGTTATCGTAAATATTTATATAATTCACAGTGAACTCTCATAATCCAGTGCACCAGTATTGAAAAACATCCTTATCACATTAAAGGTAGATCCATCCCCGTGCTCCGTTTCATTATTCAAATACTCCGATTTTGTACAAAACTGAATGATATTCGTTTTCACATTACGTTGTCCGGTTTTCGTTGACAACTTTAGGATTCCATTACTAAGACTACCAGACTTAGATGTCCTCACAAAATCCCTAAAAAACAACCTATGCCCAGTTTTCTCTCCAGTAGTGCTGTTTTATTTAAATGTCAACAAGTTCAATGACCTTGTTGATATATTTAATACTTTGCCTGTTATAATTTTTTTTTAAATATTTTGTTTTTATTGGCATTCGGCAAAAAATATATGATAATTAGTCACTTCTTCATTATTACATTAATCAATGTATTTGTTTATTTTTTTGTGATTCTAATAATAAATATCTACGTATTTATTAGAATATATAACAATATATATAAATGTTAACCTCGCACACTTGTATAAGTTTGCTGTATTCTTAAAATTATGTTTAATATTATATTTACTTTGTTTTTATTA
Source organism: Micrasema longulum (assembly GCF_059751315.1). NCBI lineage: Eukaryota > Metazoa > Arthropoda > Insecta > Trichoptera > Brachycentridae > Micrasema > Micrasema longulum. Next base: position 668,926 of record NW_028277439.1, on the reverse strand, counting down.
ATTATGTTTTTCATACTCATCTATTAAATTTTTTTTAAATAAATTTTGTGTAAAAAATACGTATACTTTTAGTTTTAAATAATGTTTAGATAACTTTTAAAAATGTTTATAATTTCTTTACTTTTTTTCTTTGTAAAGAAAAAAAAAGGAACCTGCTGACAAGACGGTTTCGGGGTTTAGTGGGTTTCATCATTCTTCCTTTAATATTTTTCTGTTCATGTTTATCTTTTTAAATAAAAATAAATACAATGAAAATAAAAATTTAAAAAATTATAAATCTCATAACAGTCATAATGTTAACTCCGTAAGAGGCATAACTGCATTTGTAAACTTAGTGTGGATTTTGTGTTGAATGCTTTATTGTATTAGCCCTCTGGGCTGTTATTGCATAAAAATATACAAATAATATATATATATATATTTATTTCCGCTTGATTATGCGAGTAGTGCAATACCAATATGTCCAACTCCTGTGTGTTCTCCTAAGTTAGGTTCTCGACCAGTTCTCTTCTTTTCTCACAGTTTAAACGTGAATTATCCACAAATTTAAATTTATTTCAACAGAGAGGGAAAAAGTTTTCGAGAAGGGAATATGGAAGTCTAGGCATTTACAGGGCTTATGACCTGTCATTGGCTGGCCTAGACTTCCATATTCCCTTCTCGAAAACTTTTTCCCTCTCTGTTGAAATAAATTTAAATACGAACAACTCCCTAGGGAGAAAATCCAGCCAGTCTGCAAGCATTTGGACATAATCAAACATTGTTGTATCCACAAATTGTTAATGTTAGACGTCCAGGACCGCGAGAATCTAATGCCTTATGAAATAGGCAAGCGTTATTAAGGCTCTCTAAAGGCATTTATTATATATGGCCCAGTCAGCCATATTGCTTCCGTACCACCGCACACCCAGTATTATTCTGAGGCACCTATTCTCAAAACTCAGTAGTAAGCTAAAACTTCTTCTAGGTACCTACATAATGTTATTTCTGTAATCGATGGTCGGATGTCGTATGCTTTCAATTAGGCATTTTAAGAAACCTTATTACTATTCGACGGATGATTGTAAATTTCAATACCATTTTTTTTAAATGTTTAAGTTCCACAGCTATATCAAAATACATTTTGAAGGAAATATGAACTTCTAGGCATTTGTGCAACATTCTACCATAGAATTGTAATATACCAGAAGGCGCGTAGTACCAAGTTTGTATACATTGTACTTTGTCCAGAAGTCTCCCCTCTAAAAAGTGGCTCCGTAATGTTGTCAGACCGTGAACAATATACACAAATGTAGGATAATTTTGTGTTTTGTTATGTTTTTTTTACCACAAATAATATTTTACAGACTGAACTATTGAAAAAATATTTAATTTTATTAGGCAAACGTTAAAAAAAAAAAAAAAAACATTTTGTAATCAAGTAAATTAGCACAGTGTAATATTATTCTAAGGCTTATAAATATAAAACCGGGTAAAAAATTGGACTACACTAGTACTACTAAAAGAATGTCCACCTAATTTTATTTAATAATCTGACAGATAGTAAAATAATCGAATTCTTAAATAATGTTATTTGTGAATTCGCTTCTTACACGTGAAATGTGCCCCACCCAATTTTTTTTTAAATCCCAGCAGTATTTTAACACTTACAAACGACACAACACGGCACAATTGAATTTAAATCGGCAGTTGCATACTAATTAACTTCAACAAAGTACTTAATGGCCAAAAGGTAAAAATATCTATTTATGAGTTGTTCAGTCGGCTTCAGTTTGATGCTCGTACGCGGTTTCTGGACTAAAATAATTCTACACATTCTACCTGTGAGCATTCGTAATTATTCTGTTATGTTGATTTTTGTGAAATAAATGAGTTGAAAACACATACTCCAATCATTGTCTCAATGTAGGTATATCTGAAATAAATACGTAACAATCATATTGTCAATGCGAATCAATAGCGCCACTTATTGCCGCTTTTGACAATCTCGATGGGTTTGTTTACGAAGGATAAGGCAATATGGATAAATTTAACGAATGGTTTGTTAGTCAGAAGTGACGTGTTTTAGTATAGCGTTTTAACCTTCTGGATTATGAGTCTAAAACGTGAGGTTTTGAGTTTCGAGTTGACCAATATCTGTAATATGAAGTTACGACGCGATGTGCGGATCATTCTGTCCCTCATTACGCGAGCGCTAGGCGCTAGGTCACCCTATTCTGTGTGCGGTATATATCGGCGATGTCGCTGGGATTCAGGATAAAACAATAAAGTCTTGTTTATTGCTTCCAGCACCGTAATCTGTTAGACGCCGCGGCCCTAACATTCTTTATACCGTCTCTTGTTAGCCGAAATAGCAAAATACCCGTCATAAATCGCCTTAAGTTGATTCCCATTTGCATTTTCCGATCCCGTAGATAAAACATAGCTTTCGTTAACTTCTCGCGTTGCTTTTGTAAGTTTTCGAATCACTTTCTCGCGAGTTTCTGTCATTTAATACGAAAGTTGAGTGATAAAAGGCAATGGGTTCAGTGAGCAATCTTGCTTTAGAGGTATAGAGAACGATAAAAATAAAAATAATCTATTTAAACTATTACAACGGAGGTGGAGTACTTTTCGGGGACAAGAAAAAGAAGTCTAGGCATTTACAAAGCTTATGACCTGTCATTGGCTGGTTTTAAGAAATCACCTTAAACACAGTGTAACATTCATTACGCCAATGATTTTTATTTTTTATATATTTTTATTAATAACCGGCGTGTGTGCATGAGAAGATGTATGAATGTAGAGGAAGCGAGGTCTGTATGCAAAGATAGAGTGATATGGCGTTCTATCCTGCTCTGCCTACCCCTCCGGTGAAACGGCGTAATGGTTTGTTTGTTTTATATTTTTATTTTATTTTGTTTTGATCATAAACATTGTCTAATACAATATTTAAAACATAATACTTACATCTAAACTTATTCTTTTATGTTTGGACATTCATATTTATTAAATTCTTTCTTCAAAGTTAAAGAGCTGAAATCATTATTGATGCGGGTGAGATTCGTTTGACTGATTTTTCTCACTTAAACATACTAGACGACTAATTCGTTTCTTTTTTGGGTGATACCGTGTGTATTGGATTTGTTCCGACATTTCGGCTACCATTGCAGGAGCCATCTTCAGGGTAAGCTGAGTGTTTTGGGATTTGTTTGACACTGACGATTATTAAGTTCGGTAAAACCAAAACGAAAGGAATTATTCGTCGGAAAAGAGATATTTAGCGCCAGTTTTAAGATGGTGACGCGTGTGACGGTAGTTATGTGACAAACTTATGGTCTTACTATGAGCCAGCGATTCAACTCATACGGCAAAGTCTAAAACCTCTTAACGTTTTACATCAAAACAGCTTTTTATGTATTGGGTATGTTTGTAGTACGCGCCACGGCTCTGCCGTTATAATCGTAAATTTTTCAAGGTATTCGATTTTATTACTAAAAACATCTAAATTTTGAAATAAAATAGTTGAAAAAAAAAACTGTATAAAAAAAAACCAGCACAATGTCTCTTTTAAAATATAAACTTAAAGCACAATCTTTGTGGTCATTCATCATAACAATAATAAATCAATTATAATCGATAAGTAAATTATACCTTCATAAAGACGCTTGTGTAGCTTTGTAACAGGTCGGTAGAAAAAAAATAATTAACAACATAGTTGTTTTATCATTATTATAACAATAGCTCCTCGTTCGTAATTTATAAATATGACGGTAAACTAAAGTTGTTGCACTTTAATTTTACAAATGTGTTCAAAGATCGTAAAAATGTGTGTTTAGGTTAGATAAAATAAATAAAAAGTCTCTGCGTTCCTCAGTTAAATTACCGTCATTTTTATAAATGACCATAAAATATCGGTATTTTATCAGACGTTCTGGTAATTTTACATATGTTTACATCCGTATGCCTAACTCGTTTTGACCAAAATCTGTCAAAGATACTTCTTGCATTAATAAAACGAAATCAGTGATCATCTTCGGATCATTTATCCAGTCTAGGATAACATTGAATATGTGTTTTTTAAAAGTAAAAATGAAATGAAATATTTCATCCTGATTTCGTTAGAAATTTAACTTGAAGATTGTATCCGGTAGTCAAGCACATTAACACTATACGGTGGGGCAGACAATGAATACATTCATGCGGTAAGCACAATGACCAACATTGCTTGAAACAGTTGTACACAATTGAGCTTGGCCGATGGTTTTCAGATTTTAATTGATGTTTTGCGTTTGGTACGAGAATTTAAAAAAAGTAATCTTAACTTTTTTTCAAAAATTCATTAAAATATTAATTAAGCTAGTCTCGGGTTTGAAGGGAGTTAATTCTACGCTGAACCAACTGCCTCAAAGGCGAGATCTTTGAACTTAGTTATATGATGTCGTTAAGGTTCTATACTGTAGGCTTATTCCTTACTAAGAAATTTATGTAGATATGTTTCCCCAGAAATTCAAATTTCTGTAAGACAGCTATGCATGAGCAACCATATAATTTAGATCTGTTTGAAATAAAAGTATCTAGTTTATGTTAAATACTATATATTATTGATTACCACTATTATTATACATATAATAATTGAGTAACATTATAATTTTCCACATCAAAGCTCTTTATCACATCGAATTTAAAATAAATTTTTATGAGTAAAAAAATGTTTTCAATGGGAATACTGAAATATTTATGATATAATCGCAATCCTTATTTGAAAAGGGTAAAATAAAATATAAATGTAATGTAGAGATAATATCATGATATTAAGATAACCCTGTTTAACTTATTTCAATTATTTGAATCTACCCAGATCGGATCGTATAATTAATATAAGGGTCCTCGAGGGTTAGAATTCATAAAATCGCTCATTTATATTAATCCCCAATATAATCAATGATTTTACTGGCCAAATCACTTAAAGATCTCCATCAAAGGATAACTATATTTCTAATTAAAACTGTTTACCCTTTCAAGTCACAATATTGTCCGTAGTTAAAGTTTCGAGATAATATCTCCACTAAACATTTACGGTCGGGTTTCCCAGCCAAGAAAGGGATGTTATTTAATAAAAATATATAAAATCAGTATCCATTTGACACCCTTACTGATGCAGCCTACCCTATTCGATTGTGTTTATTGCGATCTAGCGATAAAGTTGGGGTGGAAAATCACTTTTAGCTAGCTAAGTGAGGTACCTTCATTGCTATTTTCATGGATACTTACAGCGATAATGTCATCACTGCGTTTTTAAGGCTGTAGTCTAGTAAAACGCACGAAAAATGAGAAAATCATACAATTTTGCAATTTTAAAACGATGCTCTTTTAAAATCACGCAATTAAAAAAAAAACAGGTTTTAGATTTTTAAAAAAGATACATATGTATATTGTATATATATTTAAACATTTTATATAATGACTGATTACGACCGGTAGATTACGTCTTTTTTTATTTAGGACTAAGTATTCAACTAAAATTTGTTATTTTAATTTAAAGATATAACATTTCAACGGCCGCGGCACAATCTTAATGTTTATTTTAGAAAAGAAATACTAGCATTTTAAATCGCATAATCTTTGTGATATTTTTCATTGATTCCACGCAAAATAATGCCGGTAATCCCTTTAAAAAAATCAGGTGTAAAAATATTTTATTTCAAATATTTTTTTTAAGAACTTTTTTTTTATTTTTATAAAAGAGTATTTTGGTTGCAAATATTCCGTTTCTAACAACATCTTATTTGGATTTTTATCATCTGCATACCGGCCCTTTGAGTTTGCGCTCTGCATTTTAAAGCATTTTTTAAAACAAAATTTTCATCGAAACATATTTCTTTTCTGTTCCATTTAAACAAGAATTAGTGTTTTGTAGTTATTTTGGTGAATAATTTTTTTTTAAATTCTAAAATAATTGAAAAACGTATTTTTGTTATATTTATATAACTGTTATCGACGTCATTTTAATCATACACAAAATCAAGTTGCATGTTTATTCTACCAGCACTTACTGCGAAAAGATGTGCTTAACAGCCATAATTTAATTATGACAAAGGGACCGTTAGCAATCAGCATCTAACTTCATTTATAATATAAACGTTTGACGTTTCGCATAAATAGCATTATAAAATATTCAAGTCTACTTGAAAGATGTAAGTTAACAAAAACGTTCACGTAGAGGCAAATATCAAATCAATATTTTGGACCTAAATATTAAATCGAATACCGATTTGAGTCTATTAGTTGTATTATTTTTAATTATATTAGGCCTCTAACACGGAATTCTGAAGAATTTTGAAAAATTCTCGCTAACTTAACAAAAAAATTAGGAATCTATTTTCGATTATCAATTAAATAAACAATTGTATTATTTAGCCTGAGTATAAACATAATAATTTATGTGCAGATGTTTGGTATGTTACAATCTGCATATTTGTCACCCATTTCTTGTTAAAAAAAATTCTCACATTTGATGTAACTATGTAAAAGTCATATCACAAAAAAATAATAGAAATTATTTTATTTTTAAATACATTTGACTAAGAATCCTGATATATATAAAGGCGCGTGGAATCAAGTTCACATTCAAAAACTACAAAATCCTCTTCCTCTGCACGATATCCCACCTGCTGTTGTGTTGCCAGACTGTAAACAATATATTATCATAACACAAATATAAGATATTTTTATTTTATATTATGTTATGTTTTACCACAAAATTTATTTTGCTAACTAGACCATAAAAAAAACAGATACTTTTACAATGCAAACGTAAAAAAAACCTCAATATAAACAAATAATTTAGTAAAATTAATACAGTTTTACATTATACTAAGGCGTATTAATATAAATCCGGGTAAAAAAATATATTTCTCTGGCAATACTAACAAAGTGTCCACTTTGTTTTATTGAACAATCTGACAGACGGTAAAATAATCGAATTTCTAAATCATAATTTTCGAATTCACTACTTACAGATAAAATGTAATCCAACCCAATTCCTCTTTGATCCCAGCAGTATTTTGACACTTAAAAACGATACAATATGGCGTTATTGAATTTAAATCAACATATGCGTACTAAGCGACGTCTACAGAGTAACTAATGGGCAAAACGTAAAACTACTTATTTATGAGTAGTTTTGTTGGCTTCAGTTTGATGTGCGTAGGTACGCGATATCTAAACTGTTATAATTCTATGCCACCAGATAAAAATGATTTTTTTTTTATTAAACCGTGCTGGTTTTTTATTAAAATAAATCTGTCAAATGAAAAACAAATTACTAATCTGGAAGGTACCTATTTTAAAATAAATCACTTTATTAGTTACTTTATAGTGTTATTTTTTAGTAAATCAAAATGGGTACGGTAAAGTTGGTTTTCTTTGATCTACCTACAAATTACCTGTAAAAAAACTATTTTCAAGCAAACCCAGGTGGATTTACAGTGGTAAAATGTATTTTAAAATAGAGCTGTCCAAAGTAACTATACATTTTTCAAAGGCTTCTAAGGTCTGAGGTGCATTCAGCAAGTGTTACGGAGAAAGCCGACTAGTCCCGAACGTCCATTCTCGTTTATCGCGTTCGGCGCAATTATTCTGAGACTAATGAGTCATAAAGACGCCAGAGAAAAACCAATTTACCAGAATTTTCTGGCGCTCGTTCCTCTCAGGAAACTTTCCCCCACTTATATTATTTAGGTACATAAAAAGGAACTTTTATTTAGGTACCCAAAAAGGACCATTTACGGGCCGCGTTTCCAAACGCTCTTGCGGTTCACTAGTCTCCGAACTTTGGTAGGTACTGCTCATTGTAGTTATGCGAATACTTCGTGCGGAAACCAAATATTTTACAAGATTTAGTGTTTTGGTGATTTAACCTAAAATTTAAAGTTACCTCTAGTAAAAACTTATTGATGTGATTCCAGAGAACGTTGAAGTATAAACGGTTTCATAAATGACAACGATTTCAGCTGGAACGAATAACCTTTTTGATAAGGTATTGAATATGGAAGTAAACAAATAAAAATTAATGACAAAATAGCCTACGACAATGAAATAATATTATTAACACTGGCTCAACCTTAAGTAATAAGGGGCTCGGATACCTCTTTTGGGAATAAAGACAATCGCTAAAAACTAATTTATTAATCTCCACCATGAATTTATAATGCCAAAATAAACGTTTTTAAATAGCAGTATAAATATTTGCTTTTTCTATATTTTTTTCATTAAATTCAATGACACTTTAGTCCACTTTATTATTTTGATAGGCAAATAAACATCTGACGGTATAACGAAAGCGATAAAACCGGTTATTGGTTGTAACAAATATAGTGGTGTTTCATATTTTCGTCAAATAAAAATTAATTTCATGGTAATGCAATGAATTTCCTCCAAAAAAATTTACATAATAATTTGAAATATTTATATACGAGTATATTCGTATTTCTTCAATGAGGAATTCCACTGTTTTCTAATATTTTTTTTTCTATTAGCGTACTATTTAACTAAGCAATTTTTTTTTTTTTTTTGTGCGTTATTTACAAAGATAGGATTTTTTAAAATTACATTTATCAAATACCGCGCCAAATGACTGTAATCAGTGTGTCACTTTTCAGTAGTGATGTCATGAAACTCTTGGCATTCTTACTTTCACTGACCTGACAAGAATCTATGGAATATTGCTTTGATTACTTCATTTAGTTGATCGTAATTTGCTCATTTCTATGTTATGGTTGTTTTTACGAACGTTTCGATTTAGAAAAACCTAGAAAGTTGACATAATCTCCGTTTGAAATGTCAAATTATACAAATAATACTATTTTTTTCTATGTTCAAAACGTTTCAAGGGCTTTAAAGCGGAAACCGGAAATACTACACGTAGATGTAAGGAGTGACGTCATTATTTACGATTTTAAAATGGATACTATTTTTAACATTTTTTATTTATTTTTGCGTGCGTTTTTGAGATATTTCATCCTACTCCAAATTTTTTAAATATTTACGTGTACACGAAAACATTTTAAAAATTTTATTCTGGGTTGGGCTGGAATTCTTCATTGTTCTAAAAACGTGTGGGTTTTCTTGCTCTTTCAAACAAACATTTTTTTTAAATGTGCTAAAGAAATAAGTTTGTTGATGATTTTTTTGTGAAGCATAAATTTTAGCGAGCGTGTGTTAGCGTATAAGTTCTGATGCATCAAAGTTGACTGTTATTAAGGAAGTTTTGACGTTTGATGCCGGGGTGACATAATTATGTTTGCCCAAAGCGTCTCTCCAAAATTATTATTGATGGTTCTTATCACACCACAACACGCTCATAGAGGATCCAATGTGTCAAATATTCATCATTTCCATTATGACTCGGAAGCTGTGTACTCTGAACTATTTACATTTATTTATTTATAATTTACTTTATTACTAAAGTATAATTAACTTTTAAGCAACATACCTACCAGACATTTTCACATACAGAAATTTGAAAACAAAAAATTAATCCATATATGTAGGTACCTTGTGTTCAAATATGACCTGAAGTTTGTAATGAAAAACAGCTTTGGCTGAACTAATTATCAATATATTTATTTTTCCCCCTTTCAAATAATTACCATTAGAGGCAATACACATATGTCAGTGTTTTTTCCAATCTTCATAGCATGTCTCGTAGGCCGATTTCATAATGGCTTTCAGCTCCCTCTTCGAATTTTTTTATCACCTCAATCGAGTCAGAATGCTTAAATTTGAGTTCAAGAAACAAGAAAAAAACATACGGAGCCTAATTACGAGAATACGGTCTATGGGAAATGACTTTAGCGTAGTTTTTGGCTAAATAATCGCGTACACGGAAAAATGTATAAAACGGCGCCTACCGTGATGCAAAAACGAAGAGTTACCTTTCCACATATCTGGCCTTTTTAACGAATGTTTTCCCTCAAATGCTTAAATACTCCTAAACAGTATTTCTTATTGATTATCTGACCTGTTAAAAGGATTTTCGAGTCCACCACACCACGATAATCGAATAAAACAGTCAACATCTTTAATTTTGAAGTGCTTTAGTGGTTTATTGGGTTTTGGCTCAGTTGGCTAGCGCCACTCCGAAGATTGTCATCGTGTTTCCACGTCACATTCATGCACCTATTTTTCATTAGTACTGATGCGCTTAACAGTGGGGTACCGTCCATAACCAGCATCCTTCAGCTACAGATTTGTGTTGATCTTTTTGAAGAAAATTAAGCAAAATTATCGAAATTCTCAGAACTCTCCAAAGATCAACTTGTTTACACTACTGTCATAAACAAACTACATTACAGATCACGCAGAAAATTAATACAAGGTCTTAATATCTATGACAGTCCTACCAACTTGAAGAAGAAAAAAAACAATATCTTGGGCGCGGGTCGTATAATTTAGGCATTTTGTAGCAAAATACAACTTAATTATTTTAGAAAACAAGGGAGATATATCATGTCGTGTATTTTATGAAGAGTCGTATGATAACATAGTCACACAATTGAAGCTACAGAAGAGTTACATTAAAAATAGTAGACTGTATTGTTATGTATCTGAAATAGAACCAAAACCTCGGACGAATCAGTTGCTAATTTCAGGTAAAAATCCTGAAAAATCAATTCGATTAGAGTTTAATCTGGAAGTTTAGAAGCTTATTTTAATAGCAAATTAAGCCACGTGATCGTTTTCTGAGGAATTGATAATAAGACTGATAAACGATTATTATTAATATTTTATTTAATTTTAAAACTTCAAGTGCAAAGAATAAGTACTTTGGCGGACTTATTGCTGAAAACAATTTCTTTTAGCCAACCAAAAAATATACCGGTCAAAAGAAGAGATTGGTCAAAATTTTGTACTAAAAAAACATAAATACATATCAAAAGATACATACATATCTTAAAATAAAATGTTTTAAAAAACCTAATTTATTAATAATAACTGCTGTTTTTTTATATAAAGACCACAAAATAAAATAATCAAACCGACAAACCATTTGCTCTATGTGACTCCTACAACTGAACTAAATGAAAAAACAGACCAGTTTGAAGAAAAATACTTGACAAAAATTGAGACGATAAAAGTTATACACAAAATTGCACTGGGAAACATTCAAAAAGATAACATTACATCAACCAATAACGCTGAAACGCTGATGTATACTAATATATTATAAGACAAAGCAACACCACCTCACTAAAAAAGAAAAAGACAAACGTAGAACAGTCAAAAATACTCTTCAAAGGACTTAAACACTCAAGTGACTTACCTCACTGCTTGAAACATTACACTGTTACAATTACATGATAACTTCACTAACCAGACGAGACATAACATGACTAGACCTTATTATATTTCTTATATAACCCCAACGGGTTTTGAAAAATAATTCACAATAAAATAAAAAATGTCCGCTGTATGGTGTACATGTTAGCGCGCTTGCCTACTATGCATATGGTCACAGGTAGATTTCCGGTAAAGTTGACATGAAATATTTACCTAATTAAACGAGTATTTTACACTTCGCTGCTCTAGTTCTTGTACAAGTATGTTCAATAGACCATTTTGAGCAAAATTAAGTTATAAATGCCAATATGTCATTATCTTATTACGCGTCTTATTATTCTTAGTTTTTCCGTTATTAAGTATAATTGATAAGATTAAGAAAAGGTCTCTGAGACGGTTTGGTCACGTAGAATGAATGGACGACAAAATAATGGTAATACAAGTATACTTGGCAAAAATGAACGGTAACGTGAGACAAGGGCGACCGAGGGAGACGTGGCATGATCAGATAAACCAAAATCTCAAGTCTGGTCATGTCAAAAGCAGACAGAACCATGGGACATGTATGACAAGATGTATGAATGTGGAAGAAGCTAGGAATGTATGCCAGGATAGACGTGTGCGGTGGTCCATTCTCTCTGCCTACCCCTACGGGAAAATGGCGTGATGGTAGTAGTAGTAGTAGAAATAGTGTTTTCATAATTTTTTGAGTGCCAATCTCCACTTGCTGATTTTACTTATTTGACTTTAAAAACTACAAAAATATCTCAAATTAATACATTTGGGTAAATCATAAGTACACACATACACTATATATACATGCATATGCATATATATACATATATATATATATATATATATACATATATATATATATTGTTTTTTATGTCACCGAAATGAGAATAAAACTACTACTTTACTAGTACTCCGACAATACAATATTAAATGAAAATTAGTTAGATTATTTCACAAATAAAAATTATTTAAAATGCGGACGTCGAGAGTCTTTTACGTTTTATTAGCATTAATTATTTTTCAACGTCAATAAATAAAACGTTTTTAGAGATAAAATTTAAAAACATGTTTTAATTAATCTGAACTGAGCTGTTTTTAATTACCTTCGCAAAATTATATTTCGAAATCGTTGTTTATCTGATGTTTCAAAAAAAGAAACGCTTAAAACGTAAGTCCGCCATAAGAAATAATTTACCTCTAATGTAGTTTCTATGAAGCTTATTTTTTTGTTTAATACTAGCTTTTTTACACTTCAATAATCCAGAGGCCAATTAAAGTGGTTTGTTTCACCACAGAACATCCAGTCTTGAGGAAAATCATATTTAAATTTTTATGTTTTCATCGGAAATCGAACCTTAAACCTTTCATGTGTATGTCAAATGTCTTAACCATTTTTACTTTTATTTATTTCATATGTTTTCCATGTTTAGAATCCCACTTTCTTGTATACATAAGTAGTATAATCTTATTATGCAAAATAAGCATATGTCGTCAGATTTATAATTTAAATGAAGTAATTAAGGTCTATCGGTGAGTCCGGGTGTATACGATACCAATGCATGTGTAAAAACAACACAACTTTAAACGAGTATTTTATACTCGATGACTACTCTCAGGTAAAAATCAATTGAGTTCAGATTAGTCCGCCTCGTGGTCTATTGTTATAGGCGTTCGCCTGATATTCTAAGGTCTCAGCTTCGATCGCCTACAAAGTTGTAATCGAAAATTTATTTAAAAACGTGTTTATATATTTTCCTATATTTCATAATCTCGAGACTGGCCTCTTGAAGCGTAACTGATCATTTTTCTGCAGTTGGAGTCTCAATACAGTTCTCTATGCACTATTAGGCTCGGGTAGGGAGATTATGATGATAATGGTTATTGCAGTTGGTAAAAGTCCACAAAGTATAATGCGTAATATGTATGTATTTCCGATGAAGCTGTTATTATTTATTTTTATTGTGTTTGTTTGCAATGATTAGTGTACAAGATTTGGACATTCTAAAAATACATTATTTTTTGTTTTTTTAAAAAAATATTTTTTATAATTTATATTATAAAGTAATGCATAGTAGGAAAAGATCCGTGCTAAAGCAGACTAACATATATGTTTATTTATATATTTCCATATACATACACACATACAAACACATACAAACACACATATACATGCACATATACAAACATATTACATATATATATACACACACACATGCACATACCCACATACACATACGTCCATATATGTACACACACATTTACACATACACACCCTTACTTACATACATACATATAGAAATTTTATCCTACTAGTATTTGTATTGTATAGTGTATGAATTGTCGTGGATAGTACTAATATTAATATTACTTACCTTGCAATGTAGTTTAATAAGCTTTTAGTTTTTTTTCTTCTTTACCTAAAAAACCATTGGGTTATTTTATTTGTTTTGTATAGTAGTTACATTGGGTTGGGTGAATAAAATATCTTTAACCTTATTGTGAATTCTAGGAGCCATAAAGCTAACAGTTCTTGGTCCGAAAGAAGTTCTCGTCTACTAGTTGATATATTGTGTGCTGTTAAGACGTGGTCGATGTTATTATTATTATGATGAATTACTATTGTTTTAGCGCACAATTGCCGAATGTCCAAAATATTGAATTCCTCAAAGAGTTGCTTTGAAAGACAGCGATGTTGTTTTTTATTTGTATCACTAAGAACAGATTTTTGACACTTGACGAGAGGGTCGACACAAGAGAATGATGCACCTCCCCATCTTAAGATACCGTACTATAATACATTTTGTTTGAGCGCAAAGTACATATTTTTTATCAACAAGATGGATACAATGTGTCGTCAAATTTTGAATATGTATAGTAATTTTCTTAATTTATTGGTGGTTTCCATTATATGATGATCTCATCTTCAGGACTCATCTAAGGTTAAACTGAGGTTTTTATGGATTAAACGGTCACCAAAATAGTACAGTCGCATGTTGATGAATTAGGACTGACATCATTGTCATTTACATGTTAATCATGATTTAAATAACGGTCACTGTAGATTATTGATTTTACGCAAAAGACTCGAGAAGCTGTGACTTAATTATAATGTAATCTTCCATCAAGACCTGTAAGAGTCGCTTGCATGCAAAAACTGGCTCCAGTTCTGAATACTGTATACTTAACGCACCAATTCACACCTACGTTCACAGCCCAGGGGAAATGTGGACTGATTAAGTGTGAACTGATCGCTACACAAATTATACGCGAATCGGCGAAGGATATATAAATCTAAGATACACACGACATGCACAGATAAGGGGAATCGGTAGCCAGACCAAACTGGTCCAGAATCGACACACGGCGAACTTAACACGAACGTGTTGCGTTCAATGTTGAGTAATTTTCTCAGAAATGAAAGAGTTTGGGCTTTTAGTATGTAAATCGTCAAATCTTTGATCGACCGATATTTTCGTTTGAATTAATTTATTTATATAATTAAACAATTTATTAATAAATTTTGTTATTTGCAATATAAAACGAGTCTGATTTCTTTTTTTCTCTCACAATATTATTCTTAAACTTTTCTTTATATTTAAAAATGTTTTTCCTTTTTTTGTTTTTTCATATTTATGTATTTATTTCGTTAATATTTTTGGTTGCTTATGTGTATTTACCTACCTGTTACTATTGTTATAGTTATGCAATTTTATAATTTTTGTTATGTTTTTATATTTGTATTTTTTTTTTCATATATATGTTCAATATGTGTTAAAGGAAATTTATGCCGTTTATGTCAAATAAATAAATAAATATTTGACTTTGTTTGTTTCAGATAAATCCAATATAATCATATAATTTGTGCTGTCCTATGTTGTTTGAGTATATTTCCTTGGTTGTGTTACTGTAAACTATGTCTCAGTCCCTATTTAATGTATGTCTATTTTAATAAAAAAATAATCATACCAACTAAACACAGGAATTTGGTCTCTTGGAGTTGAGACTTCTGTCTCAATTAATCTCAATTTAATAATTATTGTGAATGAATTAATAAATGTAGCTAAAATTTGTTGGTATAATACGACAAAGTCTTATGTTTTAACATATATCGGCTTATCACATACGTAAATTGTACATTAATGGCTTATCAAATCAGCACACATTAATCAACAGAAAGCTGAAAGAAATTATGTAATAATAAATATGAAGTAAAGTTGAAATTGATTAAATATTTTGAGGTCAATTATTGCCTGAAAGTGGACTGGCAGCTAAAGCGTATCTGAAACTGATAATTTTTCCTTCGCGTAACAAATAAAAATATTTTTTATTAATGTTATTAATTTTAAAAATTGTCTCAAGTGTAAACAAATTTTTTTGGTGTGTGCACGAGTGTCCGACACAAATATAATTTTTTAAATAAAAAGGAAATTTTTGCGTTCTTATTATTTACCCAAATATTTCGATTTTTGGGGCGATTTTCAACGAGTTGTAAATAACTCACTATTAGAAAATGGGAATCATGTTGGGGTAACGTGGGGTTCGAACCTCGGAACTCTGATCCGTGATTCCGTAACACTAGCCACGGGACCACAACCCGATTTCTGTACTTACTGTTTTTTTACCCAATAAAATAAATCAATTATCGACAAACGCTGAGATTGGTGTGACAGTTCTGTGCCCTCTGCACAATATTTCATGCTAAAAATTATTCCTTGTGATGAGAAATCAATTTTAATTTACTTTCGGAGGTAGAACAACTGTTAACAATTAATTTGAAATCTTTTTAAAATCGAAATACTTGATGTTAATCATAAACACGCTATTTTTCTTTTTTAAACTTTTTTTCGTAATTTTAATTGAGAGAATGCTACATCGTTCCGAGTAGATTAATTTTAAAGGAAATAAGTCATGTTTTCTTATTTCTGTGAGAAATAAATTACTTTTTAGTATAATTACATGTTTTGGCCGTAATAAAATAGGTTACGCCCAACTTTGATTGAGTTGCTTCTTTCTGTGAAATGTGTTCGTATTTTTCTCTACAAGGCATAAAAAACTTCACACTAATTCATCACGTTCCAGTGTACATGTAGACCAGTTGGTCGGCGTTACACTGAAGTCACTTTACCAATAAACACTCTACGTCAAATAAATATGACACTAGACTTAAATCGGATTTCGACGCCGTTAAAGCAAAAGTTACTAACTCTGAAAAAGTCAGTTTTGAGTTAAATATACCATTCGAACTGAAAAAATATGTCCTTAAATAGGCAAACGTAACTAAGGTAATTTAGTCAGAAATAGTTGCGTAAATCGGAATGACTTATTTTTTCATATGTTACTTTCAATAAAAACTTAACAACCGAAAATCGGTAAAAGCAGATAGATTTTTTTGGCGGTTAAGGTGGATTTTTTTCGGTACTATAATTTTCTTTATAAAAATAATGTTTTTTTGTCTTGAGGTATTTATATAGTAAAACTCAAAAAAATTACACAAAAAAAAATCTGTAAATTAAATTTATTTTTATTCACGACATTGTTTTAAATTACCTTCCTTTCACTATTTTTTTGCTTGCGTTGTCCAGATTACAAACAAGCAAAAGTCATTAAACCAAATTTTAGCCACATTGTCTCATTAAAAATATTCCAGTTATGTGAGAATGCATAAAAAAGAAAATGTTACCAATTGAATTTATTTAAAAGATATAAAGGAATAATGTTGTTTCCATAAATATCCAAAACAAAAAAAAAATCTTGGTCTCCAATTTTTCAAATTGCGATTTATCATAATTGTTTTTTTTGGGTTAGCGACTTTTGCCTGAACAACGACGATTTTTGCTTAGTGATCCGTTCAACTCTTAACCGTGTTAAAGAGTACAAATTTAATGCAATACTTCTATACTCTGTATCTTAATTTATTAAAACTAACAATATTATCTCATATTACCTAACAGCAGAAAGTTGTGTTTTTTTTATTGTATTTTTTAAATTAAATAAATATTTTATTTTACTTTGAAGTATTAATAAATCGCAGAGTGATATTTATTTTATCGATTTTTTTTTCACACAGAAAGCTCTGTTCTCAATGTTGGATGTTAAAATAATTAAGCGTCCACATAAATACATTTTTTAAAATGACGAAATAAAGTAAAAATGTTAGTGGAATTGATAAAATTCATTTTTAAATTATTAAGTTCGTATTATACTAAGTTACAAAGTATTTGCATACAATAAAATGTCATTTTTTAATCAAAAATATTTGCAAATGAACTATTTAATAAATAATGTAGTTGTATTACCTACATTACTTTGTATTTGGTTTTTTTTTATGTTGTGAAGTCAGTTATTATATTTTATAATTATTACAATGTATAAGACTTTTTTTCCGTGTCAGGGTGGAGGAAAAATACCGTAATATGTGTGAAATATAATCAGAATCCTGGACGAGCGTTTTCGACTCGATGGCTACTTTCAGGTAAAATTACTAAAAAAGGAAATCGAGTTGGAGATAGATCGACGGGGTTAAAGTGAAATATTTATTTTATACGTGGCCAATACACTGTGCCTGGGCTGGTATCTGGAGCGTAAAACTAATTACCTTAACTGGTGTAACAGATGATCGAAATACACTGCATTTTGTGTACCAGTGCAGTGCCCAATGCGAATAGGGAAACGATGACGCCAAAGTTATTAACGTCAAATAAATCAATAATTTATTTTCTAATCATACAAGCAACAAAAACGCGTTCACAATATGACAAAGTAAGGCAAGATTATAAATATTTCAATTTCAAATTTTATAATATTTCATCTTATTACAAAAAGTCAATAAAATAAGATAGATATTTATAATAGTTGAATATCATAAATATACAATAGACGAAAAATATATCAATGTCTATAGTAATATTGTTCAGTACAAAGGTAGCCATTCCAACATAAATACTATAGTCATGCTCGTTATAGAATGTTATATAAAGTTCTAATGTGCGTATTAAAATAATAGACAACAAAGGAGTTAACGCTTGCAATTTATTCCTAACAACCAACATAGAAAATCAGCGGCAAGCTAATCCATCGAAAAAATGTTAAACTTTCATGTCGGTTACTAGGCAGTAGTTAGTCCAGTGGAATACTGCTAATTTATCCTGGCATCGGTAATGGTGGCATAACAAGACACCACAGGGCTCGACGGAGTATCAATCCACTCACTTCTCGACTGTTTATTACGGGATATTATTGCACACTACTTAATCTGTATTGCGCCAATCTTGCAGACTCCAAACCGGATCGCCAGGCTTTGAAAACGATATCAGACCGCATCATTGCCTTTACTTAAGGATATACAATGTCAATATCGTACTAAGATATTGTTTGTATATTTTTTAATTCTATTTAATATTAAATTGCAATACTTTAGGTTCATTTATTACATTTACGTTAAATATTATTAAAGTGAAATATTATTTATTCATTTATTTAATTTTGCAATACGCCTAAGGGGCATTTACAAAAAATATTCAGGTAAGTACAAATATGGTAAGAAATAATTAAAAAAATAAAGAACGCTTTTTTGTTTACATGTAGAAACAATAAAAAGCATACTGCCATGCAAAATAAAAAGTTAAACTTCACATAGTAAAAAGAAAAAAATATGGATATAAGAAAAGTTATTGAATTAAAAGGCAAATTATAAATAACTTGTAAAGAATTTAAACAAAAAAAAATAAAAATATATTTATACGTTCAAAATATGGTATTAACAAATTCATGTCAAAAACAAATAATAAAAATTAGTTAACAGTAAGTATATATAAGATAATAATATAATATCTGGTACACAAAATTATTTAATGCATTCATATCAGAAAAAGATAGGATAATAATAATACACATCAAAAACAGAAAAAATCGTATTGAAAATAATGTTTCATTACGACATTATTAATCAAATTTTAACCGTGCATTTAAGAACGTTTTAAAATGTATAACTGTCGTATTAAAAATGTCTATATCACAAGTAATTTTTTTGGCTATATTATGTAAATTTAATACTGTTCCCCTCCAAAAAAGTGACGATGTTCCTTCGATTTAATTTTCAAGTTATTCATATCTTTTTTTACTCATTTATGTACGGAAGCTATGTAAGTTTTTTATGCCTAAACATGCGTAATTTTGAGAGAATTTTTTACTATGACATTTTGGAAATTTGAAATTATTTGGAAATCTTAAAGATATTTTAGTGTTTAATTTCGTTATATTGTTTTCTTCGGACAACTGAATAATCCAATTATTTCCGCAAATATTGTCTGCGTAAGGAACTTTGAATAATGAATAAAGTGTTTTTGTTGTGAAAATTGTTTTTGAAATTGTCGTTCTCTGTACTATTTTTAAGGAGTTTATTGTGTTATACCTCCACCCCTCCCCCTAATAATCCCACACTGGAGTAATTAGTGAACAGAAGTAGTAAAAAAAATACGATGTCTTTACTTTATACGTTTCCTAATCTTATAAATACATATTAATTAATTCACATATTAGTTAACACGATTATGTCATTTAATTAGCTGATAAATTCTTACGGTAAAATATTTAATTTATTTTTTGGATCGAATATTGAGCACAAATCATTGCGGGGGTTTGTTTTTATTGCATTTGTTATCGTGGATAGTTATTTTTATATTTCTTGCTATTTTAAGATTTTTTATTGTTAATGGAATGTAGCACGCTTATTCCGAGTTTAATAAGAGTTGATTACTATCGAACTCAGTTTTTAAAATTTACATATCATTACTAGCAAACTCGACTCCTGTATAATTTTTTTCAAATACAATCTCTATTAATTTAAAAGGCTGTTAACGTTAACTATTATCAATGATTTTGGTCCCAAATAACAACCCGGTTTCTTCGTTCAAATACTTCTTCAGAAAAATGAATTTTTTAAAAAATATTCAAAATATTTTTTACTAAATGTATTCACAAAAAAACAGCCTACTATATATATATATATATAAATATACATGTTTATAGTGATTTTTATGACCTTGCATAAAAAATACCTGTTTAATTCGATTTCCACAATAATAGTCGATAAAATTATTGTTTTAATGTTGTTTCTTTCAAATTTTGATTATCATTTTGCGTCTGAGCGATAGTGGTTTATTTAATTATAGTTAATTTTACAATATTTTAGTTTTAAATCTTAGCACGCAGGAATTAATGTTTCTTTATATATTATTTTCTATCTGCACATTTAATGGAATAATTATTTAAAAATTATGTGGCCTTAAAAGCAAAAATGGCAATTTTGAACTGTAATATTTTACTCAAATTCAAAAAATAACAGTGGCACAATTAACGTGTATATCTGCTCTTCTGTAAAAAAAATAAATATTTGTGCCACTGGAGTATCTAGGGACGCGGCTTTTTGTAGTAATCAATTATTTTTAAAATTTACTGTAATTAGCATTTTTAATGCAGGCTACAGATGTTTGATGAGCACCTAGGCTCGGAGAAATGTAAAAATTATTATAATGATCTCCCTGGAAATCAAATTTAAAATTACTTTGCTTAGATTTTTCACCACGGGGGCTTTATTTTTTTGTTTATTATTTGCACATGATCTTAACTTTTTTGGGTAAGTCATTTTTATATAATTTTTTTTTTAAATATTCTTTGAACTTAAACAGTAAAATATTATTTTGATGTTTCTTATATTAACAAAGACACAATATGGAAAAAGTCGGTCATTTAAAGTGTTATTTTATTGTATTTATATTTGTTTTTTATAAAAAAACCGTTTTAAAATAAAATCGTCATCTTACAACTATACATAATTTAAACATCTATAATACATAACAAAATACAAGACAAACACTATGAATTCGAACATTAAACGGTAAGGACAGAAAACATATATATATATTTAAAGGCGATTGAATACAACGTCAAAGCAAAAATACCGAACTTACTTTTCAATTACTTAAAGATAAATGTCATAATTATAAGAATTAAACCTGAATACTTTTTTTATTTTTATGTTGACCCAGGCGGTAATTAAACCGTAGACGTCCACCGTCTATGGTAGCTAAAAGTCAAGCTTATTTACACGGCTTGTGACCTGTCATTGGCTGGTTTAAGTAGCCACTTTACACACAATGTAACATTCACAATTTTGCGTTAGAACATACAGATTTCTTCGACTCTTATATCAGGGCCCGTAAAACGATAAAAAATTAACGTTCATCTTAAATTTTACCTACAAAGTAAAATTAAGTTTTTTATATGAAACGTAGAATATGCATATTTTTTTTTACGAAATATGTTAAGTAACATATTACCAATGAATATTGTTTTCTTACAAATAAACACGTTTTCGTACATAAACATCGATTTTATTTTATACCGTCTCGATATAACCCGATGAAGATGGTGTTTGTAATCGCGGCCCAGTTTTACTCAAAGCGTTTTAATATTCACTCGGTTCACTTTTTCAAGATTTTATCTGAGAGTAGCCATCGAGTTGAAAATCGAGTTTAGTGTTTTGGTTCTATTTTATATGCAGAACTGTATTCTCCATCTGCTGAACGCATAAAAAATAATATAACTATACATATACTCGCATATTTTGATTAATAAAATAAATTAATATTTGGAAGATGCAATTGAATAAATTAAAACGTATTAATTTTAATTAATGTAAGCAATCGAGACCAAAATCTTGTATAATGTTTTAGTTTGTGTATTCTTAACTTTTTTTAAATTTTTATTTTCTTAAATATTTATAATTGTATTTTTTATTTAGTTTAGGCTAGACTGTAAGAAATCACTAATGGCAATAAGTTCTCCATTTAATTATGTTTACTTTGGTAAATATATTCAACACATTGTATTTCATGGTAAATAAATATTTTTTATTATTAATATTATTATTGTAAAAAACTTAAAACATATATTTATTCATGTATCTACTCTATATATTAGAGAATGAAGTCGAAATTATAGGGACACGCAATATAACTACACTTTTCTAATTAGACTCCGATCTATATAGGTCTACAAATAAGAAATCCGCTTTTCTTAGCAATCGTGACTCAGCCTTCTCTAATGAGAGGAAAATAAAACATCAGAGCATATTACAATCAATTCCCTCACCGCTTTCTTAATTAACAACACGCAATTGGTAGAGGTTTCAGTCGGTTTACAGATTTCGCGCTTCCGCTTCCGGTCCACTTTCGGACGGAAATGCCTCGCGCCCCTAACGGCGATTAGAGCAGGCTTTGCAAAGTTAATTTATATACCCACCACCCTGCCATTTGCGCGCCAAATTGATTTTAAAATGGCCGCGAGAACACCATTTGGTGAAATCTTTTTGTACAGTCGATTGGAGTCCCGATTCTGGCGGAATCCATTTCAACTTCCGTGGAATATAGAAATTTGAATAGAGAAATATCACATACTACGAACACCGATGAAAATATGTGCAAGGCATATGGAAATCATTTTTATTTTTAAAATCAATGTGGATTTTGTAGATTTTTTTCCCATACATAACTGTTAAAAAAATGGTTCAAAAATGTGTCACCACAAAAACGCAACATGTATGACCTTGACAACTGACTTCAAGATTTGTGACGGTGTTCTTTTTAAATATAAACGGTCACAACCAAAGTTTTAAATTTAACAGAATCGTAACATATGTGAAATGGGTAATTCAATAAACGTTTTCGTGGCCATTAATTTTTTAAAAATCTAACACCTCCTATATATTGCCGTATTTTATGATTCAATAATTTTATAAATGGCGCGTAAAACATGTTATTTTTAAATTTTGTTTACATGTGTTACAATTAAATAAATATTAGTGTTACAATGTTGACGTTTACACATACACTTACGTGTTATATTAATTTTAAAGAAGGCAAATATCATAACTAAGATGGAGAAATTCGGAAATCATAAAATTTACAGACCGCTGGGCCTTA
Organism: Micrasema longulum; assembly: GCF_059751315.1. Lineage (NCBI taxonomy): Eukaryota > Metazoa > Arthropoda > Insecta > Trichoptera > Brachycentridae > Micrasema > Micrasema longulum. Next base: position 645,608 of record NW_028277439.1, on the reverse strand, counting down.
TTCACTATTTAAAGATAAAGAAAAGTTAAAAGATCTAAGTTTTTGAAATAAATTCTTTATTTCGATGAATTAATCAACCATCGCATATTTTAATTAATGGCTAGTTCACTTTACTGACATACGACAGGTTCCAGGTTCGATTCCCGATTAAACCCCCCAAAAAAAAACTCGGATGTTCTATGTAATTCATCACTGTAATTTGACCTCCTGACCTATTATGGTGGGAAAAAAAAATCATTGTATTAATTCAGTACTTATGGATTTTATTATGACAAAATAAAAAAAAAAGTTCAAAGCCATTTAAAAAATAATTGTTGGATTGTTTAAATGATGCGTTTAAATGAAAATAACTATGTAAGCATTAATTAATTGATATTATGAAACAACATAATATTGTCAGATTGATAATAAATAGTCGATAATTTATATAGGATCTTCAGGACGTAGACAACTTAAGGAGGACGCACGGGAGTTGCCAGCCAGCACAGGTCTAAAGGCTCTTTGTTGACGCTAGTTGATCCAACTTGGGAGCTCATTCAAAATCAAAACATAATAACTATATTCTTGAATTCTTCATTTTTTGCAACAAAGAAGGAAAACATTTTAGCGAAGGGAATATGGAAATCTAGGCATTTACATAACAGAGAGCCAGCCATTTGCTGGTTTAAGTCACCACTTTACACACTATGTAACATTCATCATTCAGCCCAAGTAAAAACATTCACATTTCCACAACTCTTCCATCTGTTGACTTTTGTGAAATAAAAGAGCTGAAATCTTATCGTGTGGGTGAAATTCATCCGGTTGGACCAATTCACCTTCTAGGCAACGCCTAAAACAGTTTAGCAATTCTAATACTTCTTCTAAGCCCGGTAAATGGCGAGACTTCCATATTTCCTTTTCAAAAAGGTTTTCCCTCTCTGTTGCAACAAATAAAGATATTAATTATTCTCTAGGGAGGAAATCTAGCCTATATACAAACATTTTGACATAGTCCAAAAATTGTTTATATCACAATATTTGAGTTCGTCCAAATGTTTGTAGGCAAAATACTGGATTTCACCCATTCGGGAGTTATTAAGATTAACGAATTACAACAGGGATGGAGAATACCATAAAGAAGGAAATATGGAAGAAAATTATTTTCATGTGAAATAATTCAGTCAGATGAATCTCTTCACATCAATAAAGGTTACAGCTCTTTTACTTCTTCAAATCAACGTTAATATATATATATATATATATATATATATATATATATATATATATACATATATATATATATATATATATATATATATATATATATTGTATATGTATATAAAGTGTTAAATAAAATGACCAGTCTGATTTTCACAGTCTGAATTTGTTATTTGTTGATATTCTGGAATGACCTTAATCAGAAAGTCTATTAATTGAATTTAGTTTTATTCGTGTAGTGCTTAGATCTATATATTTATGTACAATTGTACATTCTACCCAAGTTCCAAATCTTGAATTTGTACCAATTTGTGTTTCACAATGTTCTTCTCTCCCTATTCGGGCCATTAGGATTCCGAGGATAGCTCCTGCATTTAAGTTTCAGTGTCGATGGAACCCGCTTTTACAGGTAACACTTATTTAAACAATTGTATGACTTGATATTTTTTCATAAATAGAGATGTTAGATAAAAAATTAAAATTTGAACAATGTTTCAATTAAAAGATGTTGTGTTTTGCAGTAATTGATAAAATTGAAAAGGAAAATTTTAAATATTTCCTGTCATAATTAAATTTATTTAACAATATTATGTAACAACAAATTAATATATTTTACTCATTTACACTTACAAAATTATACTTAGACAACTTACTCAGATTAATGTTATATGTATTAAAAGACTCCAAATAATACATACATAGCAACGAGAATGATATTACTATGTGGTAAACGCATTGAAATTAATAAAATGATTCTACTTCTAGATATTATGACATTTGATCAAAGAATCAAATTCAATGTTGCTTATCAAATCAACAAAATTATTATAGGAATAGTGCAGCGATATTTTCAAAACCAACTGAAAAGTAATGAGTTTTTTCATAAGTATGCAACTAAAGGATCTAAAAATATAAGACTTAAAAAGAAATCAAAAACAATGTCCCATAACTGTCTTCTTTACAGGGAAAAAAGTTTGAATAAATACAATAAAAATTAAAAATATGAAAAGTGTAAATATATTTGAAATAAAATGTAAAGAGCATATATTATGTAAAAAATACTAGGTTAGATATGTGTATTATAAGTAAAGAAAAACGTGCATTTTAAATATTATAAAATACTCGTAAGTGTACAGCAGCGATAAATAATGTTAATATAAATATAGATGAAAATATTTTATTGCGAACATTAAATTAAACTATGTTAAATAACAAATAAGTTTGACTGATTTAAATAGCGCTATTTTTAAAAAAAATCACATCAAGAGCGCTTTACAATTGTGTACGTCAACTTATATTTTAACTAAGCTAAAATGATATAATGTTTTAAGGATTTAATTTATTTTAATTGGGATAAACTAAAGAAGTTAGATTTTAGTTGGAATCTGAGCTAACTGGGACTGTCAATGAATCGTAAGTTCGAAGGCAATCGGTTCCAGGCAGAGGAGCCGGCAAAAGCAAAAGCACGATCTCCTAATCTAGTGTTTGGAGCGCCAGATTTCGACAAGTTTTCCTTTGCCTGAACCAAATGCTGATCTAGGAGTAGATTTTCTTTGACATGTATTTTCCCTAATACACAGGTCCAATTGGTATCTAAGAGCCATCTCATGAAGGGATTTGAATACTGTCCAGCAAATCTTGTATTTTATTCTCTTATCTTACAACTAAATAAAATAAACAAATCAATCAATCAATAAATAATAAAACATTTCATTTCTTTTCTTAGAAAAACTATTGTTTATATTACTTGAGTTATTTCATGATTCATACAAAAATACACAATTAATTATCTCTTACATTTTAAATTTGTTTGATTCTATTTTTTAATTTATTTATTTCACATAATACATTACGTTTTTTATTTTCCATATAAACACCTCACAGGGCATGGCCCATGTCGATGCGTTCATTTACATTATTTTTATGTTATTTTCTAGTTAAAGTAGTTGGTATTTATAATGGTATATACGCATACGTACACACACATAAATGTATGCATAGATGCACACATACAATAAACAAAAAATCATAATAGCCTTAATATAATACACATAGGTACTGTGCAAATATTGAGCCGATAAGTCGAGCTGAGAGTCTTTGTAGGCAAGTCGTTGTTAAACCTTTCTGATTTTTTTCTTGATAAAAATATTTGAACAGAATTTTTTTCGAACCTACTTTGTTTTTCGAGACAATGAAATTGTATTTAAATCCGGATTTTCAATCTATAGATTGGAAAAACCTTTTGACAAATCAATTTATACTGTAACTGCACGCTTACGAAAATGTAAAAAGTTTGGAGCAAGTATTCTTCGCGTTGAAATCTCCTTTTGTGAGTGAAAATGTATTGTTTTTCGCCCTGTATTGATAGGCACGGGTAGAGGCAGAAGGGGATGACATGCACTTAGGGTGAAATCATGCGCTCAGATGGAAGCCTTTTGTTCAGACTTGTTCGCTCGCTCACTTTTCATTTTTGCATGGAAAAACTGTTGCTCTATACTCCATTTGAAGAAAAAAAATCTTTTTATTGTATTTTTGAAAAGAATTTCGAGTATTTTATATTAAATTTCCAAGAACAGATTTAAGAAAGTTATGAATGTAGATTTATTCTATAGTTGTACGTTTACCAAGGTATTGGTTCTGTTATTACATATTTAATGAGAAGTGTTTTTACCTAGACAGTATTTTCAGTAATTGAAATTCACTGTGAGTATTTAATACAACGGCACATAACAGATAATGTCATAAGCGGTACAGTAAAAAAAAGTTAATATTATAATAACATATTTCAACAGAGATGAAGAACATTTGAGAGAAGGTAATATAAAAGTCTAGGCATCTACAGGGCTAATGACCTCTCAATGGCTGATTTAAGTGGCCACTTTACACACTGTGTAACATTTACCATTCTGTCAATATTTAAACATCTGTATTCCTTCAATTCTTTCATCTGTTGATGTTTGTGAAGTTAAAGATCTGAAACCTTTATTTATGCGGGTGAGATTCATCTAATTGAATTATTTCACGTATATACTAGGCAACGCCTGAAACTGCTATTTTTTCAATTTCTATACTTCTTCATGTACCATTGACAGGTCATAAGCCCTGTAGATGCCTAGACTTCTATATTACCTTCTCTTAAATGTTCTTCATCCATGTTGTTATATGTTAATATAAACAGCTCTACAGGGAGTTGAATCCAGTCCTTGTCTACAAAATTTTGGACAAACTCAAAATATTGTTGATAAATATTGTAATACATTATTCAGATCCAAGTATGTACCCACTTTCTTATATTCTTTTGTTTTGTCCACAAAAGCCCAAGGGGCCAAATCACAGTAGTAAATATACTCTATGCGGTTAAAACCCAATAATTTATCAAAATAATACAGTCCTTAAAGCTTACAACGGGCGTTTCCATTTAAAAAAATACAATTTAAAAATGAATACTGTAAAAATACATTTTAAGAATATAAAGACTCTTGATTTAAGAGTCTTTACTAGAATGACCTATTCGAATGAGAACTGGACAATGTTAGTTTAACGTTTCTCATATTTTTATTTAAACGTATGTAGGATTTTTTTAGTAGCAAGTATTTTATTATTATCGCGTACTCTTATACTTGTATTGGTTATGTAGCTTTTATATAGTTGCATTATATTAAACTAGACAAACTACTCTATATTATTGTCTCCCTTTCCCAAACAAAATATTTATATAATGCCTTAAGACGTCTTTGGCTTAAGGCAAATCTACATAAGGAAAGTAATACTTGACATTCACAAAAATAGGAGCAGTCAGGTGATTGTGAGTCATGCGCACTCAACCAGGAGTACAGTAAGAAACGATTTGGTGATTCCAATAGCACGTACAGCGGTATTCCAAAAATATTTTCTATATAACGGACCTAAACTATACAACCTAATACCTTGTTTTTGGAAATCTGATTAACCATCAGTACTAAAAAAAAGAATAACAATTTGGTTGACAGACATTGGAAGTAAGGAATCTGAGAATTTATTGAGGATAGTAATCTAAATATTATGCCATCCCATTGAATCATTTATAAATTTATTGTATTTTTGCATCTGCATATATATTATGTATGAATGTGTGTATATATACATTTATATGTACATATATGTGTGTATATATGTATGTATGTGTTTATGTATGTATGTATGCGTATATGTGTATATATTTATTTATTTAATTTTATTTTTACATTTAATGTAAACTAGACTTTCTTTTTTTCTTTTCTTTTCTTTTGGGCTAAAACTGTTTATCTATTTCTTGAATATGATTTTTATTTATAGGAAACATATTTGTCGCAACGAATCGGTTTTTTAGAACAGGCATTTGCCCATATAGGAACCGAATACAACATAAGGCATACTAATATTTCTGGCTTGCCGACCCTTCATATACTGAGTCTACTCCAAGTACAAGCTGAATCTGCCAGAGTGTTTTTTGTGCCATTTTTATAACAATGTATGTATTAACTTATAAATAAATAAATAATGATTGTACCTTTTATATTGACATTTTCAACTAAAGTCATTGTGAATTCAAATCACCTCTATATATTTCTGACGTTCTATACTAAAGATTTGTAAAAGCCACTTTTATATATTTTATGTAAATGAACATTTTTTTTTCTTGTTACTTGTATCAGTATATCCATGTTTTTATATTGATTTTTATTTTTTATAACTAAAATTATTATACTCTTATATTTTATATTATAAAAAAGACTTGTCCCTTATAATAAATAAATAAAATAAAATAAAACCAAGTTAAATAAAATACGACTAAATAAATCTGCATGTGGGAAAAAAACTACGGTAACTCCAAATATTGGGTTATTACTATTTTGAAATCAAAATCTTCGTCCTCTATGACATGGTTAGTAGTATTTATTCTCTCTTCCTCCTAATTAATTTATTTCTTACTGTTACTACACACCAAATTAGAAGTAAAAAACGGTGAGATAACATACACTCCCAAAGGATTTTAAAATGTGTATTTTTTATTGTGCATCAATATATTTAAGAAAATGAAATTACTTTTAAACTTCTTATTGAAAAATACAAGATGTTTAAAGTGTGATCACAAATTTGTCTCTCCTGAAAAGTTAGGTTTTTTTGGATACTGTAATTTAATTCTCGCATACAAAATAATAATTGGGTTAATTACATTATTTTATTTTATGTATGAGTTTATTTTGTAATTTAATACAAAACTGAATTTATGCTTAAAAATGAATGATGTAGATTATTTTGTAACGTTGAGTGAAATTAACAAAAGTTTTTGCAATGTAAATTGTTTATTGATAAAATTCTGTACTCTATTGGACAGAGTATAAAATAGTTGTAGGCAAAAAAGTACGTTCCGTACTACCTAACATGTCTACAGATGTGTCAGTTTTCTGATACTGTACGGTAGCTTTTTAAAAACTCTCGAAAGGATTTATACGTCGCCGCCGTCTTTTGTTTGGATTGTTGGCATTACAACTGACATTCCGCGGCCATTTTGCTTATTGTTTCCTACCCACTAATGGCTGATTCGCACGAAATGGAAACCAAATTCATGAACAGGAGAAACAAAGGGTAAAAAAGGTTAGTATAAAAGGCGGCTCTAAAACCTACCTCTAACGTAGAAACTTCATCTTTTCAAAATATGTTTACGTGTGGAAAGCATATTACTTTCAGACGATGAAAAATCTTGGCTCAATTAGTGATTTTTTTTATTACCTAAACATTTTTATTGTCAGGGGAAATATTAGAATTGTAAAGCTTTAAAACGTTTTCTAGAATTCATCAAGAAAACTATAAACTAACTTTTTTTAATTTCATTTATTTGAAAAATATAAACATAGTTTCCTCAAATGAGTTTAAAAAAAAATAATTTAGTGATATGCAGATAACAATGTTTACTTACAGGCGTATTTAAACTATAACCACTTACATATTTTTCTAATGTAACACACGTTATAACAAGTAATTATAATAAAATGTGTAGATTTTGTATGATGCCATGTGTGTTTTCTTTAGAAAAATTTTACAATTTATTTTTTCATTATCATTATTATTATTATTATTTTACATTTCTAATAAAAGTGATATTTTTCATATTTGTGGCACTAACTTTGTGGGTCATTGTTCTATATAATATTTTTCATTATTTATAACCATTAAAAGGGCAACGTGTTGTTCCCAATACTAGTTGATAGTGTAAATAAATAAAGTAACTAGTAAAGTAGTTTTAATTGCCTAGGAAAATTGCTTTTAGCAACAAGTCCACTAAAGTGCTTTTCTTTGTACTTGAAGTTTTATATAAAATAAATAAAACAAAGTTACTACATTTGTCAAAAATATTATAATCAAATGAATGTATTAACAGGAGTTATATTTTACTTCCCTCTTTTTGATAAAATTGTCGTTAAATAATAATAAGTACAATCAGAAAAACATATTTAAAAAATCTTTTGTTTGGAATTGAGAGCGTCCATTTTTCTTTAGTAAGTAATGCTTAGTACAAACAAATATCAAATATTGATATAATTCGAGTGGTCTAGTAATCAATACGTGATCCTTGGCACTTCAAATTTCGTCATTTATTTTTGGACTAAACCATCTCAGTACGGATGCGCTCCTAGCTCCTGGGATAGCGATACGTCAATGCTGTCACGTCACGTCTCAACGTGAAACGTCACGAAGCGTCACGTCAAGTGGTTCCCAGTGCGCCACTGTGACGCCTGTCCTGAAACTCGATCCTGCTCTGTGTAAATAAATGGGCAGGGCTGGACTCGAAGGAGGAACCTCGTGTGAGCACAATTTTGTAGAGTTGACACTACGTCATTACTATCATCATTCCCTGATGCGCACCTAATGGTGCATAGAGACACTGCATTTGTACGCCAAAAGCAAGTGCATCTCGATCATTTTGTTCCATGAAGGCAAGATTAATATCACACTTTAGGTGCGAATTTAAGGGGGCGATTACAAGTAAGGCGACCCTGTATTCTCAAGTTTTGAGGTAAATATATCGATACCTATCGAGGGTACCCGCACCCCTCAATACACATACCTTCACATTCAAATGAACAAAAATCGTGTTCTTGCTTGCATTTTTTTATTTAATTGCTTTCTATTCCAATTTCCAATCGTTTGAAGGTGGCTACTTTAAAAATAATAAATACTGATAAATCACAGTAGCCTATTCCAAATACGAAAGACAAATAAGAAAATTTTCATTTGACATTTAGTGTGGAGTAAAGTTTGTTGTTTAAACCATCTAGCGGTTATGATTGGAATATTCGAGGCAGATACAGCACTTGCATCAGATCGTTTGACGTTTGAGATGATATAATGCGCATGTGCCGTAAGGTGCTTGTAATACCGAGGTAGATAGAGATAGTTGAAAAGTTAAGAATACTATTTCGATTTGTACCAATGCAGCATTTGCAATCGTCCCCCAGGGACATCGTTAAAATAAATATTTCATGTCAACCTTTCCGGGACTCGAGACTGAGATCTCATGCATGTTAGGCAAAATGCAGTAACGACTAGTCAACGAGGTAAACAAAGATAACTTAAACTTACAACGAAGAACTTTAAATTAGATACAAAAAGTGTTTTCTTGCGCGCGGTAAAAATTAAAGCATTAAATTGTACTGCAAAATCTCTTGAAGATGTACGAAAAAGATATTAAAAATATTTTATTAAAAACGCACTACTTTAATTGGCGTCACTGGTTGATTTAAACCAACCAATGATTAGAGAGCTGTGAAGGATATCCGGTTGGCTTACTGTAAACGAACTAATCGGTAGAACTAATCTACCCACTAATGTAAGAGACGCCCCTTCTTTATTCACATTTAAGTCAAGATTGAAATATCACTTTCTAAATATTTAAATTGTTCCTTTATCCTTCTTTTTTCCTTCCCATAGTATAGTGTTAATTTTTTTGTATGTTTTTATTTTGTTAATCTTTGTTTCTAATTTTTGTACAAAATTGTAAGATTCAATATGTCCATGTATTTGTAATTTTCTCAAACTGAACGGTTTGGGTAGGTAAGAAGAAATTGCTTTAAGGCAATATGTATATAAAGTGTTAAATAAATAAATAAGAACTAACAGAGAACAAGCTCTCACGTCACACGCGGAGTTATTTCAGACATACAAAACTTTATATAATCATAGCGCTGATAATACGATATATATATATTTTTTTAAAACAAATGGCTTAGTTTAATAGTATATTAACAAATAAAAAAGACATTGGACTTTCTCACTACGCTAATGGGTTAGTTAAAATATTAAAGATAAATGGCCGGTGTCAATATCCACCAAATTTTACGTTCAAATATTGACAAAATGATTTTAAATATAGAACACACGATCGACGTAGTATTTGGCCCGCTTGTAATATAAAATGTTCCTATTTTGAGAGTTGAAAACGTGATGGACAGTTGAAATCATCTGGATCAAAGATTGTTCCTCCTAATGAGTTAGTCTCCCTTCCCCTCGCTCTCAAATGTATCGAGTTACCGAAAGGGCGTATTCCCGTTAGAACTTATCGGACCTTTTTTTCATTTATCGGTGACACGTGGCAACCTGGGTTGATTTGAAACACACAGACGTGTGAACTGTACCGAACAAATATATGTATATACTACAATACCAAGATTACTTTGAACTATATTTCGCGCTCAGATATTTCAACTAAGACGAAAGTAATTATCAGGAAAAGAAACATGAAGGCTAGATATTTATATTTTAACATTTGTGTGCTTATCGGAGCTAGATAGTTTTTTGTTTATTTTGGTAACAATATTTTTTATTTCTTTGATTAAAAATTATATACATGTACCTCTTACGAATTGGTATGGTTAAGACAACTATTTACATAATAATATATAGGTTTCATAATAATGTCTTAAGAACCAAAAGAGTGCTGGACATTATTGAAAAAGTTGAAACGGAACTGGGCTGGTCGTCGCAAATCAGACGATAGATGGACAAAACGATTCATGTACTGGCGCCCTTGGATAACTACCAGCGGTGCTATTCTGAACCGCTCTCGTGGCCGTAACAAACACTTCGATCTCGCGTATTTTGTATGTAAATACGCAAGATAAAAGCTTTTTCTACGGTCGCGAAAGAATTTGGAATATCATCCAAAAAACCCCGGATGACTGCAGTTTGCTGGAGCGACGATGTTGTGAAGTATTTGGGACCAGAGTGGATACAAATGGTCCAAGACCGTTTGGCATGGAAAAGGATGGAGGAGGCCTACATTCAGGAATGGACGGCTACAGGCTGCAGAAGTAGAAGAAGAAGAAGAAATAGGTTTGGGTATTACATAGAAAAAATATTAATTGATTTTAGTTACAATAAATTGTTTTACTCCGAAAGCATAAGAGTTCTTTTTTATTTTATTTTTGTTTATTGTAAATATTATATAATTGACGGCACAATTAAACCTTATTTTCTTTCTCTGATGTTTCAATCGTGTTTGTCTTCAAGCCTTGTTCTTATTTTAGAACTTTGTATAAACCTACTAATTTTGATTTCAAATTATTTAAATAACAATCGGGTGGTTGTCCCGTGGCTAGTGTTGCGGACTGAAGAATTAGAGTCCAAAGTTCGGACCCCACTAAACGAAAATATTTTTTCATTTTATTAATTTTAAAATCCAGCCATTCCTGTATTATGCGTCGTCTTCTAATTAAATATCGATTAGATAATTTATTTAATATAATATTTTGAATAAAAACGACGCCGACTGATTCTTCAATCTCGATGCATAGGTAAATTGTTTCACAGGTGATATAAAACTTGACAAACAACTCGATGACAGTATTCATATTTCACATCCTTTGAAATGCACGTTGGCACTATAATATTCTTATCTCTACGTAAATATAGAGGAAAACACGCGTGCACACAACCCTTGTGCATGTATTACACTATCGCGAGGCTAAAGAAGCCCATCCGCCCTCTTGAACACATTCGAGTCTTTATCTATCTCCGCCGTCATCACCCACTCGATACATCGTGGTTAAACGGGGCTAGGTTTACCAACGTTTTGACATAAGCAGCTTATTTTTTGTCGACAACCACTCTGCTTAGTTTATGACGGTCACAGGTCAACGTCTGACAGCTGCCTGAAACTTGCTATCTCCTGGGAGTACACCGTGGACGACCACGAGAACGACGCAATCGGATATATTTTTAATTTTTTTAATTTAAAGTATTTTAACAAACAAACCATCCCGCCGTTTCCCCATAGGGGTAGGCAGAGGATAGAACGCCATATCACCCTATCTTGGCATACAGACCTCGCTTCCTCTACATTCATTCATCTTCTCATGCACGCACACCGATTGTTCCTTCTTTTGACATGTCCATCTTCAAGTATTTGATGGACTTGATCGTGGCATGTCTTTTTTGGTCTACCTCGTTTTCTGCATCCATCAACATGCGCATTGTAGATCCTTTTAGCCGTCCTTTCGCTGTCCATTCGGTCTACATGTCCGAACCAACGCAATACCCCTTCTTGATTCTGTCGATAATCCATGTCTCAGCTTTACACATTTTAATGTATTTAAAATTTGGCGGCCACCGCGGTGCAGTGGTTAAGACGCTTGACTCGCAAGGAAAGTTCCGGGTTCGATTCTCGGTGAGAACTCATGAATTTAAATTTAATTTTTCTCAAGCCTGGGTATTCTTTGTAATTTACCATATTAGGCCTATGTTGGGAAAAAACAAATTCATTCGTCAACATTTAAAGACAATATTTATTACTTAATTTGATTATTTTTAAAATGCAGCTACCGAGCTCATTGTCAGTTGGAATTTTAGATACACGCACACTTGTTTACAGTTCAAATGATATAATTGAAAACTATTTTAATGAATATTTTAATTTGTAGATAGGAGCTAGATTATAGCACATCCCACTGACGACCAAAGTTTCGTCTTCGTGCAACATTTTTCATATTTCGATTTTTCATAATTTAGATTTAAAATTTGAAAAATCTTTGTTTTTTTCCAACGTTATTTCTAGAAATTAAGACTGGTTGACTTTGTAATAATAATAGTGATTATAAGATAATTATTATAAATGAACATAAGTAAGGTGTGACACATTATTGTCACTCCTCTTTATTATTAACACAAGAAATGTGTTTTCTTTTACGTAGTGGAATAGATGTTAATATGAACATGTGTATTGAATTTATATCTTGAAATATATATTTTGTTGAAATATTGTATGCTTATATCTTTTTCTGAATAAACAAAAAAAAACCTAAATATTCTAAGTAAATAATAAACGCCAAACAAAAAAATAGTTAAATAAAATTAAAAGTTAAAATTATAAAATAAAATATGGCAAAAGTTTGTTTATGTAGTCAAATACATGTATTGTAAATAAACATGAATGTTAGTGTTAAGTAAGTCAACATTACTGCATAACGTTTTAAGAAATAGAAAATATAATTAAATCGTAAGTTTCTTTATCGTGAGCCTTCACAATGATCTTGTCCCTCTTGTGGTTTTGCGTGTATTTTCTGTACGGATACACATTTTTAACGTGTCAATTTTGTGTACGTTTTTTTGTTTACCTTATCCTAGAACTGTCTCATTTGCGACGCCCGCGACACCCGTTTGAGAAGTAACAAATGCGAGTATAATAATATTATTCCGAATTCACATTTAAACTAGTAAGCGTCAACTGCGAGAGACCGAGACACATTGAAACTCGAATGCACAATACTAAAGTTATTAATTATATATATGTCGAATGCCTTTCTTTTATTTAGTTCCAAGAGTGGTATCTGAGTATGTTTGCTATTAGTTTTTTTCTAACTTTTTGTTACGGGCTGGAAAAGAACACATTTTCGATTGTGAAAAATAACCAAAACAGACAAGCGTTTTTGACTCGATGCCTACTATCAGTTAAAAATTTTGGAAGGGGAAATCTGATAAATATTTGTTTGGATGTGAAATATTGGTTAAAAAGGTAGTTCTCCACTGCAATTTTGTCAACAAATTGTCAAACGTAGTACCCATCTACTAAAAATCTTTTCACTGTGACTAAATTAAATTGATGTAGTTTATAACCTTTAAATAAGCGGTGCTACACGCATAATTACGGGATTTTTCTTTTGGTGACTTATATGACGGGCGTCGGAGTTATAGAGTTGTTAAAAGGCCATGAAAAAACAAAGAAAAAGAAGGAGTTATGGAATTTTAAAATAATTCAAATCTGACGTTATTAAATTTATAAAATTAGTATAATGGTCATAGGCTATTGTGATACAAGTAAATGCACTTTTAGCTACCATTTGCATTTGCAATATATAGTCATGGGGATTTATTATTATTATATATTACCATATCATATACATAAAAAATAAAAAGTTGCTTTGACGGTATAGCAAGGATTATTTACCCCGTTTCAAGACAGTCAAAAAAATATATCAGAAACAGTAATCAATACATAGAATAAATAAATAAAGGCCGTAGACATAGTGAAAAACATAGTAAAAAACACAGTAAAAAATATAGTAAAAAACAAAAAGTACAAAACTAAGTTAAATACATAGTAAAAGACGTAGTAAAAAAATATATATAAATGGCACAAACATAAGAAAAAAATAACATATTAAAATACGCGGTACAAAGAAAAAACAATAAACTTTAACAACAAGTAATTCGAGTACTGATAAAAATACGTTGTTTTTTTGTAAGAGTGTTTTATGCACTATTAGGTGCGCATAAGGAAGTTATGATGACTTGTCACTGATTTGCGTTGCGACACGTAAAAAAAAACGAGCAAACTTTTCAAAAATCAGACGATTCCATATTCATAGACACTTCCCGAGTAAAATATGTAAATAAGTCAGGAAATCCAATACGTGTTCAAAGTTATGATTGATCTGAAAATCTCGCTGTCTTATAAGGAAGTTTTTTGAACATGTCTTGGAAAATGAGCTTTTATATGAACACGCCTTGACTTATACCCATAAACATGCCTCGGTATATGAACGTTTTATATTAACGTGTCGCGGTGTATGAAGTTTTCGCCGTCGAGGATCGCAAGCGGAGTTTTCACGTGAGAGATGGTGCCTGGCCAAACTTTGTGTCGCCTTGTCATATTTACTTCGCTGAACATATTTATAACTTCTATTGATTATCGCTATGATGTGTTTGAACATTGCAAAGTTAAGTTCAGTGTTTTCAAAACACATTTGTTCTTTGCAATTTTGTTTTTAAATAGTAAAAATGCTTTAGTTTTAAGGCTGTCCTGTGATGCAGGTGAGATTTCGATATTTGCAAACTTTTAGAAAAACGCGTTTGACAGAAATTTAATGAATATTATTGTCAACGTAAACGAATTGTAGTTAAACAACGATTTTCATTCAGTTTTTCAAAAGTTTATTAGGAATATTTGAGATAAGAAAAGGAGCACGGAAATGGACCTACTTTTGATGCTATGAGGATGTTCTTCTAATTTGAGCTCTGTATGATGAAAGTTCACTACGAATCGTGGTATCAACGATATACGGTGATGTAAGATGTAACATGTAAGCAACCATTGCACTGAATTCGATTAATGCACATATGCGATCACAGGCCCTATGGCAATGCTCTCCTTGCTAAGGCGTTTAACTGTGAGAGTAAAGTGATGTTTCGGAAAAAAACTCAAAACCCACCTGTTAGCAAAATCAATAGAATAAATTTATAAATAAACTGTTTTACTCGAAAGTTTTACTTGAGGTATTACGAAAATGGCGCATTATAAGTTATCCATGATAATAGCAAATTGGTCCGTGCGTCGTTTGCACTCTTTCCCGACTAGTAAACTTAACTTTTTTTTTTATTAACATAAAAAAAAATATTAACACATTTGGTTCAATTATTTAAAAATAAAAACATAATTAACTTTTAATGCCATAAACGCCTAAATTCTGTATATTATTACAAGAATTTCCAAATAAATAATCCAGCCGCGTTATATCCGACGGAGAATAGCTTATTTCACAAATATCATCTTAATTTAAAAGGCATGGTAAAACTATAGTGGATTGACGTTTATTAGATTCGTTTGTACCTATTTAAATTTGATAATTTTTATATTTTTCGTTTTTTTAATAAAATTCCATAGTTAATAATTTTATTAAAAATATCTATAAAAACGCCTCGGTCCATATTAAAAAAAAAAGTTAATGTTTTTATAATTTACCCAAATGTTTCAACTTTGGTGATCATTTTCAACGAGTAGTAAATAACTCTTTATTAGAAAATGGAAATCAAGTTGGAGTTTAGTAAAATTCGAACCTCGGGCCTCTTGATTCGTGAGTCCGCAACATTAGCCACAGAACCACAACCAGATTCAAATAATATATCAAAACTTAACAAAAGAGATTTTAATGATAATTTAATCAAAATCATTATTTAAATTTAGCGAGTGCTTTCAGGTATAAATCCCGCAAAAATAAATCGACTAGAGGTTAGTCGGTCTTATATTGTACTATATATTGCGTTTGCCAGGCATAAAATAAATAAATAATTGTAAAACAATAAAAATCTAACCACAATTATGAATTTTATCATGCCGTGTAGATTTTTGCCGTGGTCTAAAACCGGCCAATCATGTGATATCACTCAGTGGGCTCGTAGTTTGCACGTGCACAGCGGTCCAGTCTCCGTGATTGTACGATAATCCATTTGTGAGTTTATCATGGCTAGTATTCTGAATGCTTTCGCGAACATCAAGACCGCTTATTTAGCGCGTACTTCAGTACTAAATACGCGCTAAAAAACCGTTCTCTACGCTCGCGAAAGCAAACAGAATACCACCCCAGAGCAATATACTAAAAACGTGTATATTTAGTTCATAAACGATGTATTGTATTATTTTTTTT
The DNA here is from genome assembly GCF_059751315.1 of Micrasema longulum. Lineage (NCBI taxonomy): Eukaryota > Metazoa > Arthropoda > Insecta > Trichoptera > Brachycentridae > Micrasema > Micrasema longulum. The sequence goes on along the minus strand of NW_028277439.1, from coordinate 629,472 downwards.
AAGAACTTCTTACAGGTTCTCTGTTATCCGATTCACCAGCTTAGAGAGCTTTTTCAATTTTATCTCTCCACATACATCTCTACTTATGGCCCACTAGTTGAATCTGTTTATCCTATTATCCCAACATAACTGTTCTATCCTTTATTCTGTATATCTGGCCAATAAATTATTCCGGCGGCAGTTAACTTTTATTGTGTATTTGGTTGAACACGAGCCAAATCATATTTCGCATATGTCAGTAGCACGTTAACCGCTTACTATCCAGACACGGATATTGTGCTGTTTATTATTTATTGTTTTGTAAATATTTTAATATTCAAACCGGGTCCTGATAAATTATGCAAAATGTTAAATATACAGCGCACTCGTGTTTATTGTCAAAGTTAGTTAACCGCGACCTGATTTTTAAGCAACATAAAGGTTTGAATTTTTGATTAGAAGTATATTAATGCCGCCCGTGTCCAGGGGAATAAAATACAGTTGTGTGAACCGGGGCCAGTACTTTTGACTAATACCCACTCTCAGGTAAACATCCTGAGAAACGAAATCAAGTACGAATAAGTCCACCTTGTGGTGTTATGGTTGTCGCGTCCGCCTATCGTGCAAGAGGTCTCGTGTTTAATTCCCGGCGCGCAACGTCGTAAACATTAAATATTTATATTCAAAGGTGTTAATAGTATCTGGACTGACGCCTGCAATGCTATTCTAAACCACTCTCACGATCGTACAAAACGCTTTTATTTTGTACGTGAATACGCGAGATAACAATGATTTTTGCGGCTGCTAGAGCGTTTAGAATATCACCCTTGAAGCGTGAAAATAATCACCCCGCCTTCTCATAACACGCAATGCCCTTGATAAGAATCAAGAAAGGAGTTCTTCGTTAGTTTAGAGATGTACAGCGAATGGACAGCAAAGGGACGGCTAAAACGATTTACGATGCAAATTTTGATGGATGCGAAAATTGAGGAAGATCAAAAAAGATATGGTATGATTAAATCCAATTAATATTTTAAGGTGGACATTCAAAAAGTTGGAATAATTGGCGCGCGTGTCAGAGAAGAAACAGCATTCAATCGTCTCTGCCTACCCCTACGGGGAAGCGTGATAGTTTTTTGTGATTTGTATATCCATAATACAGTAATGATTGTGATACGCTTCCGTTGGTGTACTAATGCAAATCGCAATCTTAAATTATCACAATGGCATTAAAAAAACACGATACATTTTAATAATATTAATGGCTTGTAATAAACTGTACAATATATTTTCTTTCTTATTATTTTACCAATGTAGTGCCCTAAACACCATTCGACGCGGACAAAAGTAAATCAAACCGTAGCTGTATATTTTTCCGTAGCTATTTTATGATCAAACACCGTTGAGTTGCTAGACACCAGACACATCGATCAAAATTAAAAATCCCAAGACTACGAAAAAAATAAATTGTTAGTAATGTGCCTTGGGTCCGCACTACGGCTGGAGAAATGATAAATGTATTATTTTAACAATAATAAAGCATTCCATATTGTTTTGTACGAAGTTTGGATCTACGATCAGTATTCTGGAGCACGAGCAAGCCGCGAAAATTGAATTACAGCGAGATGTGAATAAAAAGTATTGTTTTTGCGTCATCTCTCGGAAATATTATTAAGCTGGATGAAAATTATTTTATGGATGTTCCGTAGACAGAAATAAGAAGAAAAAAAAATGTTATATTTAAATTACATATCAAATTTAGTAAATTTGCGAAAAATTGGTTGCTGGGTTTAGGTCGAGAAAAATCGGAAAATTTACTCTTAATAAATACATTTTTAAATAATAAATTAATATTGTATAACCGTTATAGTAAATTAACTATTAGGTAAACATGTTATTATTTATTTTTGCATAAAAATGTCTGCCTTAAAACAGGTTGTACCTAGTTGGGCAGACTAGACATGATCCAGAGAAATCTATTACCTAACTGTGTATGTAGTAGATGAAGTAATTATATATATATATATTTGGATAATTTATATACCGCTGTTTTTGTAAAAATCATCTCAAGGGCGCTGTACAATAAATAAATATCCCAGCACGTCTTGCAGCTACAGAGCGCATGGATGGTTAGGATTCTTATTTCTCGTCTCCAGTTATGATATATAGAAGCTAGATTACACGTCTTGCAGCTACAGAGCGCATGGAAAATAAGAAATCTAGCCTCTATTTACATTTCTATTTTTTTATTTGACAATGACGCTTAGAGTTTAAGTGATTTTTAAAAAAATTAAATAAAAAACAAATTTATAAAAATAGAAAGATAACAACAAGTCTGGCAGCTACTGAGCGCATGGACGGTTGGAATTCTAGACCTCATTTACTAAATTTGGATATTTGATAGTTGATAACATTTACCTATTGAAGCTAGATTACTAATCTTCTTGCAGCTACAAAGACCATGAACGAGTGAAATTCTGGAAACTTAAAATTTTCAATAAATTTACAAAAACAAACATTGAGCATAATAGTAAATTTGTAAAGTGTTCGTGCTAAAAAGTAAACAATGAAAAACTAAACAAATAAAGCACTTCAACACTATGGATAACATAACAGATAGCAATATCCGAAAGGTAGCTTTCGTTGATGTTCGGTAGTCGTTATTTTTGTTAATAAACTATGATTATTATTTTTTTTAAACATTTGAATTGCACATTTAAATAAAAGTATTTGTTAAAAAAATAGTTAATTGTACTTATTTAAAGTATTTCGTTTTTTATCAAATATTTTTTATAACTGAACCGGCAAAAATTTTGTTCAAAATCACCATCCATTAAAAATCGGAACCATGCTTTTTAAAGCAACAAAATCGATATAGTAATTAGTTGCACGTGAATTCAAAGTTTGAAGTTTACGCGCCCTAATGTTGCATGTATGGAGTGAGTCACTACGTATTATTAATTAATTGAATATTTTGTTTCGTACGAATTCGACAAACAGGCGGTTCAAAGGCTTCGGGTCTCTCCCCGGTAACTGGTATTGAGTGAATTTCCATGAAAATTAATAAACTCCGTCGTCCGAACAAAATTTTTTGTGTATGTATAATGTAAATTAGAAATTGCTTTTATTTTAACATGCAACCAAAAGCGGTTGAGATAATTTTGTGATTTAGATATAAAATGGCCAATGTCGTAAATCTAAATATTACTAGAGAGTAATATATGTTTATTTTAAGCGCTTTTTGGTTCGATTTTATGTTATACCTATAACTTAGATGTAACAGTTCTTCAATGTACTCCAAAAGAATTTTTACATATTGACTGTAAAGGAATGACTTAAATTTATATATGAAAGATCCTAGAACTCGCAAGAACTTAGAGTCACGAGCCATAATTTATCTCCTGCCTAACTTTTAACTTTCAATTTTGACTCTTAATTTTATCTTTTAGTTTTAACTTTTTTAATTTTAGCTTTTAATTTTGACTTTTAAATTTAATGCTTAGTTTTAACTTTTAATTTTAATTCTTAATTTTAATTTTTAATTTTAACTTTTAATTTCAACACTTCATTTTTACTTATTCATATGTACATCTACAACCTGCATCTAATCAATTATTGTTGGTTGTGAATTTTTAATAAGAAATATAAATGTTCATGCAAGCAGAGAGAGGGGGGGGGGGGAAAAGTCTAGTTGGAGCTATGCAATGTCTTCTCCCTTTTATGTTCTTTTTATTTAATATTTACATTTTGATATGAATATATATTTAGAATTTAATAACTTTTTCCCCACCCCTCCTGCATTCATAATTAATTAATGTGAAATCTGTAATTGGTCTCACTTTTTTAAATTGTTCTTTTGTTCAATGTATGTATATAAAGACTGTATGATTTCCTTAATAAATAAATAATAATAATAATGAATCTTTACTAACCATAACCGTACGACTATTCGCAGATGATACCCTTATATATATAGCGGGAGAAAACTATGAAGACTCAATTAATAAATTGAATGAAGATCTACAGAACATATCGTCATGGCTAAAGATAAATAAATTGAAATTAAATGTTAGTAAAACAAAATATATGGAAATAGGTAATAAAGCACATGGCATAACAATGAATGTAAATATTGATGGTAAAATTATTGAAAGGGTTGATGAAATGAAATACTTAGGAATTATTCTTGACTCCAGATTAAATTTAACATCACACTTTGAATATATACATAAGAAAATTTCAAAAAAGATTTTCTTCCTAGGAAGAATTCGAAAAAAAATAAATAAAAAGAGTGCAGAACTTATATACAAAACAATAATTGCCCCTCATTGGGACTATTGCTCTACTATATTATATTTAGCTAACGAGGGAGACATAAACAAGTTTGAAATACTACAAAATAGAGCAATGAGAATTATACTGAAAAAAAGCAAATATAATAGTGTTGAAAAAATGAGAAAACAATTGAACTGGATAGGAATAAAGAAAAGACTATTGTATAATGTATTTGTATTTATATATAAAGTGTTTAATAATCTCATGCCAAAGTATTTTATAAGTGAAATTGTATTAAATAGAAATGTACATAAATATAGGACAAGAAATAGAAATAGGATAAGACTACCACTTAAGAAAAAAACAAAATCACAAAATAGCTTAATGTATAAAGGGTTAAAACTGTATGATGAGATGCCTGAAAGTATGAAGAATGAAAGAAAACTTACGGATTTAAAAAAAAATGTTATGTTTATTGTAATAATGTAGTTATGTAAGAAATATTTAATAAGTATTTGTTATAATTGTAAATATATTAGTTAATATACAATGTAATATTAACTAACTTAAGTAAATAAATAAAAATAATAAAATAATATTCAATGTGATAAATACAAAATAAAACAAAAATACACATGTTTAAATGGCGGACTTATTGCCACTAGCAATTTCTTACTTAAAAGATTTTTTTTTAAATACAAAAAATAAATAATTTATTAATGAACAAATAAATAAAATGCTTCTATTGCTTGCATTAATTACATTAAATATATTCTTATTAATTCAATTGCATCTTCCAAATATTAATTTATAGGATAGAAACATTTATTTATTAAAAACACTTTATATATAAGATGTACCCGAGTACAGCTGAGCGTAATTCGAGAAGTCCCGACCCCTGTTTTCGGCTCTGCTGAAATTTCGGCCCAAAATTTGTTTTTTTGGCTGAACCTGGCCATAAACGAAACTTCGGTCAGAAACTAAGCAAGAATCATTTATTTACGTATCATGCCATGCTTTGTTTTACATACAAATTTATTAGAATACAAACACGTCGCACTTTCATGGTGCAATCCACTTCGATCGTAATTTAGAAACAAAGTTTGGTTCAGATTATTTAATTAAAATTTGTTCTCTAGTTCGAGAGTATTTTTATTTTAATATGTTTTGTTTAACATCTCAAAAAGTACAACACAAAGAAATTCTTGTTTCGAGTTTCTTCGCACCGCAATAATATGAAACTTTGGCAAAGATTCTTCCAGAAAACTTTTAAGCAAAACATTTTTCAGGTAGGTCCGCCATTGTGTTTTTGAAATGTCGGAAGACAATACGGGATGCCGCCCTGTTACTTTATCTCGAAAACAGCAGAGAATTTTTTCAATTGAGCATTAGCAATTGTCATTTTTATATTTCTCGCGTTGTTTTCTTGTTGATAAATTTGACGGTGAGCGTCGACGCCGTCAACTCACGATGGCGCCGGCGCCGGTAGCGATGAAGCGTCGGCACGTGCTGATGTTGACTGTTAGATAACGCTTCAATACCGACACGACGTCGCTCAATTTTTGTACATTCATAGAAAAAAACTGTGTTTGATTAATTGATTGCAAAGTGCACTTAAATCTAACTTTCTAACACAATTATTTTGAAAATGTATTGCAACAGAGAGAAAAAACATTTTTGAGAAGATAATATAGAAGCAGACAGAACCGAAGGGCATGAATGACAAGATGTATGAATGTGGAAGTGGCTAGGATTGTATGCCAGGATAGACGTGTGTGGCGGTCCATTCTCTCTGCCTACCCCTACGGGGAAATGGCGTGATGGTAGTAGTAGTAGTAGTAATATAGAAGTCTAGGCATTTACAGGGCGTATTTATTTATTTATTATATATATACGGCCCAAGCCAATTACTACAGTTACATGAAGAAACATAAATGCAAGAAACTGAACAAAAAGAACATAAAACTATTTAGCAAAGACAAACAAGGGCAAAACAATAATAGTTTACAATATATTCAAAAAAACGAAAGACCTAAAACTTTGAGCTAAACCATGCCAATCCAACTTCATCCCACACTGTTTAGTCGCGAAGAGATCTACGAAAAGCCGGAAGATCTATCCCAAAAAATTCCAAGTTGTGTGATGAATTGATTAATCTACACATTCTGGACATTGGGGCATAAAAACCAAAGTTGCTCTTAGAAGATTTTATAAATAGCAGATTTTGACTTCTGGTGACACGGTTGGGAACATGAAAAGAAATTGATTGCAACAGAGATGGGACATCATCTTATGATACGTAATTTATTTTTTGTCCTTTTACAATTTATGTAATACTTTTTTTACCTTAAAGATAATGTTCCCTAACTGGGGTGTCCCGTGCTGGCTGGTTTAACTGGATATTTTACAAACTGTAACATTCAATATTCTGTCTAAGTTTAAACATCCACATTACCTTAACTCGCCCATTTGAAACCTTTATTGACACGAGTGATATTCATCTGGCTGAATAATTAACCGACAATTTAAAAATTCAGACTTGTCTTTATTTAAACATACTTAGATTATTGTATTATTTTTGTTTCAGTTGCAGACCATTGGGATGTAAAAAAAGACTAATACAATCGACCAACATGGGGGTGCTGTTTGTACTTCTGATTGTGATCACTACCTATTTCGCACAAGGATTTGAATCTTGTAAGTATTGAAATTGCATTCAAAAACATTGTACTGTTATGGATTCTGAGAAGGGAAGATTTAAAAAAATATAAATTGTTTTTTTTAAAACAGTTCTATTTCAAAAAAAACTGTTTCTCTGAAGGAAAATTAGCCACGAAATCTTTTTTTTTTTAATAACAGTTTTAAAGTGCCTGGGTAAAATTGTGACAACCCCTTTGCATGACTGTTTTTAACTGGTCTGGATATGTGAAAATGTTTCAGTTTAGAGCACCTTGGCTCGTTACAAGTAACATCTTAATTCATCTTTGCGAAACTGTTCCAGCAGCTGGTAATAGATTGATTGCTCACGCTGCTCTTAACTATTATTTAGAAACAGTTGAATTTGTGAAACGTTAACTATTACTGCTACTTCTTACATATAGCCGAAACGCCCATCTCTACGTCTGAGGCATCCATAAATATCATTTTTAAATCCCAGAACGACCGAGAAAAATATTTTTAAGCATTGTTTGATGTTTCGTAATTCATCTTACGCCCAGTTTAGTGATTAGTATACAATGTTTAATTACGCGTAAACAGATATCGGCAGGATGCTGTAGACATGTCAGATGCAGACCCGCCTCCCATGTCTGTATTGTTAAACTCACGAAATGTTATTATATTTGCTCTTAGGGAGATGTAACCAATCGACTAATATTGATTAATCGTTCCGAAGTCATTTCATATGAATTGTCATGTAATACGTATTCTCATTTATGTAATGCAATGCTATTCACAAACCGCCATTCTCTGTACTTGATACTGCGTATAACTTCTTAATGCCGTTGTGATAAAAATAAGTGTAATTGATTATTTTATTGGATAACCATAGGTCCATCATGACAACCCCCGTGGTGAAGTGGCTAAATCTAAAATGATTATGTCACGTACAAAGATTTCAGGTTTGATTCCGGTAAGACATGGTTACAATATTACACATGTGTGCCCAAGTTATACTTATATCAATGTGTTTCATATGGTAAGAATACGTTATTTTTGTACTTTTTTCTTCTTGTAAGACAATAGGCATTTATTATAAAGTAGTTTTAGTTTTTATTTTTTATGTTATTGTTTTATTAGTATTGGACTACTTACGCTCTAAAGATAAAAAATCTCCATCTTAGAACAGGCTGTGCCATGTTAGATGGAGACTATTTTAAACTGAGAACACTCCGTTTTCATTTTACATTAATTGGTTTTATATAGATTCCCTGTTATTAAGTATGTATATTTTTTTTTTTTGCCAGAAATTTACAAATAATTAAAAAATGGTTATAAAAATAGGTCAATATTGCACTACTCACGTACTACTAAATATCCAAATATATTACAACATAAATGAAAAACATTTTAATAGAGGGTAATACAGAAGTCCAGGCGTCTACAGGGCTTATAACCTATCATTGTCTGATGTGTGGCCACTTTACACACTGTGTATTTGAACATTTATATTACTTCGATTCTTCCGTCTGATGATGTTTGTGAAATTTAAAATCTGAAACTCTTACAGATGCGAGAGAGATTCATGTATTTATTTATATATGCTTTATAAGGTTCGTTCATAACATTTTAAGAACTAACATAAACTTTTAATAACATTAAATTTTTTTCGGAGTTTCTGAAGAACACATTTTTTTATATTAATTTTTAATACTTTGATACTTTCTATTTCTTCGGGTAACTAAGTGTACAGCTTGAATCCCCTATATAATCAGTTTTGAGACTATTTTTCTCCTCGTTTTTTTTATACCTAGATTCATATGTGTGACATTGTTGGTTAAATTTGATTTCATCTTGAATTGTATTTATTCCCTAAATTATATCATGTTTAAAAATAGTTACATTATATTTTATTTGTTGCTTTACTGCGAGCAAGCCAATTTACTTGTGCATTATTTCTAAATTTGAATACATGTGTCCTTTGAGCACAATCCTCAGCCATATTTTTAAAAATTTATATATTTTTAAAAACTAATGGAAATACCGTGATTTATGTATGGGCATATGATTGTTTGATAGATAAAACCACTATTCTTTATATTTATTAATTTTTTTATCTTCCCTGATTGGATTATTTTACCTACGTACTAAGCAACGCCTGAAAATATTTTTCATTTTTTATACTTTCCCTTGGACAGCTTCACTCGGAAATGCTGCCCGAGGAGCTCTCCGTAATCTGTTAGCCTTAGCATATTTGTGCTGAAAGAAGGTAATCCCGAAGAATGTATGCACGTATTTTGGTTGAGAAATAGAGGCAAGTGAATTTTTCTCTGACCGGAAATAAAATGATTGCACATGATCAACTCGCCAAAATAATTTTTAAAAGACCTGAAATTATTTTTGGAAGTCACCATTTTTAGTCAAGATTCGATGTACTCAAATTATTAAGACAAACAAAAAACAAACCATCCGTTTCCCCGTTAGGGTAGGCAGAGAGGATAGAACGTCACATCATTCTATCGTTGCAAATAGATCTCGCTTTCTCTACATTCATACATCTTCTCATGTACGCGCGCTGATTGTTCCAACTTTCAACATGTCCATCTTCAAGCATTTGTTGGATTTGGTCATTCCATGTCTTTCTAGGTCTTCCTCTATTTCTGCATTCATCAACATTTACATCGTAAATATTTTTAGCTGTCCATTCGCTCTACATGTCCAAACCAACGCAGAGCTCCTTTCTTGATTTTGTCGATTATACTTATCTCAGCCTTGCGTAATGTACGGATCTCAACAAGTGTGCATCTATCGTACATAGTTGTGCCACACATTCGCTTGAGAGATCGCATTTCGACAGTATTCAGCTTACTTTTATCCTTGTATTTCCAAGGTCATACATTGCTCCCATACATCAGGGTCGGGACCAGCTAATTTTGCGTCTTGAGACAAAGATTTATTTGCCCAGGTTGATTTAAGTGCACCGTTCTGTTCCCGGCACTCACCATCCTTTCAATATCGTTCTCAGTCATGCCATCCCTAGTAAACATATTCCTCTTCTTTTCTGATACACATATTCTTCTTCTTGTTTTAGTATAACCCCATTGACAGTGATTTTACATTTAGTCATACTTTCATTTCTTCCAAAAACCATCACATTCGATTTACCGACATTCATCAGCAAATTGCTTCCCTTGCATACATTGTAGACCTTTGTTACTAAAAATTGCAGTTCCTCTTTGTTGTTAGCTAGAAGCATGGCATCATCAGCATACAAAAGACAATTGACAGTTAAATCACCTGTTTTTTCTACCATTCTTAAGCCTTTCAGTTATTGAGACCTAGTTGAAAAATTGTTACAATGTATTTCAATCCTTTGCTTCATTGTTTTACCTGTAACCAGCCATAGTAATTCACGAGATTGATCGACTAAGAGCCTTATTTGACAAGTGGGTCTTACAAATAATAAATTATCGGCGCCATGCGCTACTGTTACCTTCCACATCAAACCGGAGCGCATGCGCCGTGTAATTATTCACATTTGAATTTGTAATTGGCGGGTAAACATTTATATCGGTTCAGGAATCCCCCACGGCTGTATTTTGTGCCTCCGTACTTGAATTATTGCAACACAATGCTAACCATTGGGATTGCTTGTCTACTGAGCTTGTCTGTGCCATACTTAGAAGGATAATCATAATTGCATGGTGGGACTTAGCGAAATACTCGGAATTTGACGTACCTGCCTCAATAAACGTCTCAATTTATCAATGGTTCGAGGCATTTCGTTTTATTGACACATTGCAAAAGAGAGAAGAATATTTTTCATAAAAGGAAAATGGAAGTCTAAGTATTTACAGTGATTACAGTAAAATCTTGCAGCTTTTCTTAATGCAATTAAGTCTTTCAACACGTTTTTAAAATTGTTGCAACAGAAAGGGAAAACATTTTTGAGAACGTAATAGGAAAGTCTAGGCATTTACAGGGCTAATGACATGTCATTGGCTAGTTTAAGTGACCACTTAACGCACTGTGTAACATTCACCATTCTGCCTATGTTTGAACATCCACATTTTCACAACTCTTCCATCTGTTGGCGTTGCCTAGTAGGTGTTGCCTAGTAGGTAAATTGGTTCACCTGGATGAACTCACCCACACGATAAAGGTTTCAGATCTTTCACTTCGCAAAAGTCATCAAATGAAAGAGTTGTGGAAATGTGAATACTTAAAGATAGGCAGAATGGTCAATGTTACCTAGTGTGTAATTTGGCTACTTAAACCAGCCAACGACAGGTCATAAGCCCTGTAAATGCTTAGTTTCCCATATTCCCTTCTCAAAAATGTTTTCGCTCTCTGTTGCAACAAATTTGAAGATGAACAACTCTCTAGAGAGAAAATCCAGACAGTTTGCAAGCATTTGAACATACTCAAAACATTGTTTCTTTCAACACTTCTTTATAAGGGCTATTTTTCTTTAAAATAAATATATTTCACTTTAGACGGTCCAAGGGAGGTGGCATTATACGCACTCGTTTTGTGTGAGAAAGAGATAAGGAATATGTTTAATATGTATTAACACGGAAGTTACAATAATACTTTATTTGATAAGTTTCGGTGGTTTTGTGAAATTTGTTTTTAAATGAGTTTGTTGTATAATAAATAATATAACGAATTGATATTTTAATCCATAATATGGGTGTATCAGTATAAATCCTTTAGTGGATTTTTAAAACAAAGAATCGTTTAACAAAAATAAAATATGCATGATTTATAAAAAGTTTTTGTATCCATTTAAGCTTTTAAAATTATGTTTGAGTTATGATAAAAATGTTACTAATATATAGTGTTAAGAATAAATATAAATAAATAATTATGAATGATCAATCAATCGTTGGACTGAGTGAACACTTCTATCATCATATCCTTACCCTCTCCGCATTTAAAAAAAGTAAATTCAACGTATCTTGATGGTCTTTTACAAAAAATAAAGTGAACATTATTACACCTCAGATACCAGTCCAGTAACATTAAAATTATGCAATGTAAAAACACCTTACAAACAAATAAGGAATCTTTCAGGAATCGAACCCCGGATCTCGTCTATGGCAAGCGAACGGGCCAACCATTACACCATGAGCGTAGCCATCGAGCCGGAAACACTCATCCAGGGTCCCGGTTATATTTTCCATAGCAAAAAAACAAGCAAACGTATTACAATCTGCCAGACACGGTATTAAAATAGAAAACTCTTAATAATCAGCGTGCGTAAATGAGATTATGCATGAATTTAAAGCAAACAAGGTACTGTCAAGAAAGTGGTGTGGCTTTCTATCCCCTCTGCTTACTCCTACGGAAAACGGCGTGATGGTTTTTTTTTGGGTATGAGAAAAAAATTAAAAATTGATGCATCAGATGTTTTTTTTAATGGAAATTTTAAAAATTAAATTTCACGCTTCTTTTCAAAAGAAGGTGCTCGGCCTCGTGGTGTTATGATCAGCGCATTTGCCTACCATGCAAGAGGTCTCGGGTTCGATTCCCGACATGGTTGATATGAAATGTTTATTTAAAAGGGTGTTTCCACACTAGAATATTTCACCGTCCCTGGACTAGCAGCTAAAGCGTAAGACCGCACCCAATGGTGCATAGAGCACGGTATTAATGCAGTGCCCTATGCATCATTGGGTGCGGAAAGGGAATGATGATGATGATACAAAAGTCGGTTACAACTTAATATTTAGTAATAATTATTTGTGTGTCTTTTGGTTTTAGACTCGCAATAGAAACTACCCTTTGTCATAATATATATTCAAAAGTGTCAGTTATGTAATTTCAATACCGTTCTCTGGACGCGTGTCACCAGTCGAATTCCATCTATTAAGGGCTGAAATTTCTACATTCTCTAATATTGAAATATTTTCCCTAGACTTTTTATTTACTTTTCTTCTTCTTCTTCAGGCTTGTTCTCTCAACTGCTGAATATAGTTCTCTTCTGAACGTTTCCATTCCTTTCTGTCCCCAAAGTTTTCCATGCATACTTTACTTGCCATCGCGACAACGTCGTTAGCCTTTTTTGAAGCCTTTCGACAACTTTTTTGTTTACCCATGGTCTTCACTTTATTATTCTGGCTGTCCACTTTTTACCGACTTAAAGTCTTTTGGAATGCAAAAATAGCATTAAAAACACTTTTGAGAAAAGATTGTAGAAGTCTAGGCGTTTTCAAGGCTTATGACCTGTCAATGGCTGGTAGAAGTGATCGCTTTTTTTTGCTTAGAATTCTTTGAAAAAGATCTTCCGTCTTTTCGTAGATCTATTTGCCATAAACACGGTGTGGGATAAAGATGAATGGCATGGGTTAGCTCGAAATCTTATAATTTATCTTGATATTGTTTTTAAACATATCATTACATGCCATGATTTCATTGCCCTTCTTTGTCATTTTTACAGTTTTAAGTTTTTTATGTTTAGTTCATGGTATATTTTTTTTATATAACTGTGGTAATGGGCTTACGCCTCATATTATCTTACCAATTTTTTTCTCTATCCGTGTTTAAATAGCTATTAATACAAAACATGATGTTTTCAGTATCAGCCCTTACTCCACCGACCCCACACCTACTTGCTTCGTTATTCTATACACAATATGTGATTGTTGTTATTAATCAGGACTGTCATACTCCGTCAGGGGTGTTGCAAAACTAGGGGTGGCGGAAGGGGATGGAAATCCAATCAACAGAAACAAGGATACCAGGGACCTAGTTGCAATTCCTCAACGACAGGAGGACCCGCTAACGGGGGTAGCTTATTGGATCCCAGTTATTCAGGTGCCTTGTAATTGAGACATGCCAAATTTAATAATAACGAGACTAACAAAAACGCGATATCATTGACAAAGGAATTTACAAAACCATCAAACTATCACGCCGTTTCCCCGTTGGGGTAGGCAGAGAGGATAGAACGCCATATCACTCTGTCTTTGCATACAGATCTCGCTTCCTCTACATTCATACATCTTTTCACTTTGTCTTTCAATACAGACCTCGCTTTCTTACATTCATACATCTTCTCATGCACGCACGCCTATTATTTTTACTTTTGACATGTCCATCTTCAAGGATTTGTTAGATTAGATCGTGCCATGTGTTTCTCGGTCTTCCTCATTTTCTGCATTTATCAACATTCGCATCATTGATTCTTTAAGCCGTTCTTTTGACGATCATTCGCTTTTCATGTCCAAACCAACACAATACCTCTTTATTGGTTTTGTCAATAATGCTCGTCTCAGCCTTACATAGTGCACCGATCATGCAATATTTTACTACACATTCGCCTGAAAAATCGCAGTCCGAAAGTATTCAACCTACTTTCATGATTGTTTTTCCAATTCCACACTTCACTCCTGAACTGTGAACTGCTTGTTTTGCCTCATACACCTCCTCCGCATACTTCTCCGATCCACAAATTCTTCTACTTGATTCAGAATATCTCGGTTCACACTAATCTCACATTTACTCAAACTTTCATCCCTTTCAAAAACCATTACTTTCGATTTATCAACATTCATTAGCAAATCGCTTTTCTTGCATACATCGTAGATATTTACTAATAATATTTTGCATACCTACGAGCATTACTTAAACTTTGTAGAGAAGAATTTCACCCACTGCGGTCTCCGTGGTGTAATGGCTAAGAATTTTGACTAGCGCGCGTATTCCCGGTAAGAGCACAAAAACAAAATGTGATTTTTCTTAAGCGTAGGTATTCTGTGCTATAATTTATCACTGTGATTCGGCGTCCTGGCTTGTTGTGGTACAAAAAAACAGTACAAAATACATAAATAACGTTGTCAACTAATTTACTACACTAAAGTCAACAGGTGCAAGAATTGACAAAATATCGGTTCTCTATCGAGAGCGGTATTCGACCCTCAGACCTTTGATCCGTGAACGGCACTACCAAAAGATCGCCAGTAGATTCATTAAGACTTATGCTTCGGTTATTCTAACGACCTTTCAAGTGCTGGTAGATTTTTTGGGTCCCTTTACACTAATATTATAAGTTCTCAAACTCTGAACAAAAGTTGACTGCAGGAAAAGTAGTCTGGATTAAATTTATTTAGATTGCTTACTTTATTATTTAATGGAGGTATCTCTAGGATGAGCAGTAAAAATAGGTTAATTTTGTGTGAATACGAGCAAAATTAACATAAAAACTAAATAGTCATTTCCGTATTATTTTTATTACAAAAAAGCACACCGTAAAATATTTGTCATTCCGTCATCCCATCTTACATAACGCATTATTATACTGAATGCATTTATACTTGAAGCGCAACTATAAATTCTTTTGAATCAAATTATCTTGATCAATAATTTTTAAACCATCGAATTCCTACAATTTCCTGCCTAATGCGCTCACCCTTTCCCAACCGTAGTTTTATTCACCGAAGTTATATTCATCGAAGTTTTATTCATCGAACGCAGTCATAATTCACCGAATTAACGATTATCTTGAATAGTTGAAAGCGTTTAAGGGCCTCACTCTTTCATTTGATTCAGGGCCGCTACCAGTCACTTACCGTGTCTTTTGTATGCATACCGGGTACCCTATTATGCCCAACTATTTGGTTCTACGCCCGACAAGTTATTAATGATTACACGTCAAATGTCCAGGAAATTCTGAGTATTCTGACTCATAAACTAAACTGACTCAAATGGTAATTAAACATCATTAAATCTAATCAACTAAAGTAAAAATGAACAAAAAATTGTAGTTTCTCGTGTCGCGAGAAGTCAAATTTGTGATATACGAGTATACCAATATTGCTAATTAAAGAACTTTGCTTAAATTTTAAATCATAAATTAATACATTTTTATCCAAGAAAAATGACTTGACAAATTCAATTATTAATAAACCGACCATTCACATAGTAGGTTCTCTGTTCTGTGACGGTCGTAAGCAATACTTAAAATATTTTTAATAATTTTACCAACTTAAAATATTGTCAACCGAATGCTTACAATTTGATAAAGTAAAAACGTTTATGTTTTTACTGCTAAATTAAGTAATAAGAACAACAATCGTAATTGTAGCGTTATTTCAAATGAAACTACAAAATAAAATTCAGTAATTTGTTTTTAAAGAATCATTTTTCGTTGGTAACTTATGTTTATTTAATTGAAAAACTAATCTAGAGCAGCGTAAGATATAAAAAAATACTGAAATATTCAACGTTCATAAACAAAAAAAAAATCCAAAAGCTTCCACAAACAATATTTAAAGTTTTGATTTCGTAATTTCCTCTCTGTATTTTTATTAGTGTGAGAGAGTAGTGTATAAAGCTAACATGGACGATCTACATACGTGTGTGTTTTACTCAACCTGCCTAAATTATGCTAATGTTCCGATAAAATTTACATTTAATTTGTCAGCCTCAGGTCTCTGAGGAATTTATTAAGCCATGCCATCATGGCGTACCTTTTGTAAAAGGATTTTATAGGTAATACCCGTCTGTTGGTCAGATAATGGAAAGTAGATAGTGTTTGTTTAGAAAATAGAGTAAATAAAACTTAACACTGACTATGTTCATATTAATCCACTGGTAATTGACGGTTTAAGATTAACTTTTATTTCAATTTAAAAAACGACATGGGTATTGTGCATTTTACAAAGCGGCATCAAGGTTATTGTCTTAGGCCCGCTTATAGAGAAGCCCTTTTGCTCTATCGCATAGAACAAAGGCGTTGAACATTTTAAGCTTAACAAACGTGTAACGGATGGTTCGTCACTACGTTTGCAATTTTGATCTGAGTACCTAAGACCCGTTGTTTTGCTGTAAGCTGTAGCTAACTTCGAACGATAATACTAGAATGATTTTTGTTCGTATGGGCGTATCTATAACCGGGCCGCGAATCGCTACTCTGAGCTCTGAGGTTATTGTCGTTTAACGAGATATTTCTGCATTTCTAATAATCAAATAACAATTAAATTAGGTGTAGAAAATTATTGGTTAGAAATTAATTGCGTATACAGTTGTGAACGTGTTAATATTTTAAAGCAACTGTTATCTCAGATAATGATTTGTTTTTACACCACACAAATACATTTTAAACTTACGTGTACAAATACAACATTATATTTATATAAATTAATATCACGTTAAAAGTTCGATTATAATAATTTATGATACAGTAGATAGTTGATTATTTCCTAAATAAATACTGTTTATTTTTTTCTGTCTTGTTATCCCGTAAAAAGGAATAAATAATCCAAGAAAACACCGGAATCAATATGACATTTTATTGACGGAACCATTTTTTTGGAAAAATAATCACCACCCATTATGTTACAATATGAAATTAACCTCATGAAGAAATTCTAATAGAATAATGTTGACTTCGGTAGACTACATTCGATGAATGCGATTTTTTTTCTAGAATAAATATTATTAATAATAATAATGATAATAAATAAACATATTTGCGTTCATATGATTTAGCTTTTTTATGATTTAGCATTTTAGGATTCAAACTCAGAACCTTCCGGGTGTGCGTCTTAGCCATTACACTAGGGAGTTTTTTTTTTATTTTTTAAGAAAAGACATATAAGCGTTTTTATAATTTACCAAATATTTCAATGATGGTGGCCATTTTCAACGAGTTGTAAAAAACACACCATTAGAAAATGGGAATCAAGTTGAGGTAGAGTGGGATTCGAATCTTAGACCTCTAATCCATGAGTCTGCAACACTAGCCACGGGACCACAACCCGATTCATTGGCAGTCGAAAGCCCCACGTCGTGGCATGCTCTTCCAGCAGAAGTGCGAAACTCGAAAAAAAAACTTGAAACCACCAGTTTTTTAAATCATTTGAATAAATCCGTAGCACGTGATGACGAAATAAATTATTTTACTTAAAAACGATACACTTAAATTTGAAGACAAACCAACATTATCATCATTCCCTTTCCACACCTAATGGTGCATAGGGCAATACATTGGTACACCAATTTTGGAACACCAATTGGTACATCATTTTTTTTACATAAAGGTAAGATGATCAGTCTTAAGCTTTAGGAACTAGTCCAGGGACAACGAAATATTTTAGTTTAAAAACACCTTTTTAAATTATTGTTTCATGTCAAGTATGTCGGGAGTCGACCCGGGGCCTTTTGCATGGTGGGCAGGCAAACGCGTTGACCATTACATCACGAGGCTGACGAAATTTAAGTCAAATTAAAATCAATAATCATAAAATCACTTTGTAAATTTTTCTTTAGTTAGTATTTAGTAATGATCACTTTTTTTACAACGAAATAAATAAATACGTATAAAAAATGATCAAATAATGAAAACTATTTATTTTCATATTGATTTTGAAAAATTGGATTATTTGTATATTCAATAAGCTAAGATGGGTATAAGATACTAATAGGTAATAACAATTAATTAATCAAATTAAATTTGAAGATGGGAAGCGTACTTTTGTAAGCCGATCACAGTAATTAGTTTTCCAATCTTGAACTTATAGATGTCGAAAGCGTTTCCAGGCGTAAAATTTATGTCTATTTTGTAGAGATCGCAAAGTTTGGTTCTTGACTTTTCTATGAAATCGAGTTGAATTCGTAGTATTTTATAATCCGTGGGTCTAACACAGTTGTCTAACAGTGATGAATAACGATGCTTCAAAAGGTCAGGTATATATATGTATCAGTATAATAAGTCTAATTATGACCCTTACATCGTAGTTATTAATTAAGATATAATCTAAGCAAGCGTGTCTCATCTTTAAAATATATAATTTTATAATTTATATTAAGAGAGTGTTTTAAGAATTAGGGCGAAGAGGTAAACCTTAGAGAACTGATAAAGTACATTGAACAGAAGTGAGAGGGAGTGATAGTCTCTCCGCTGTCTAATTTTGAGTCATTTCAGTTGCCTGCTATAATCAGAAATGTGATCATATTTCCTAAGCCCAAAAATATACCTTATGCATGTCTTCTGAAGTCGTTCAAGTTTATCGAGTTGCTCACAGTTTAAATCAGTCATGGAAACATCAGCGTTATCTAGAATGAGTAGTAGTAATGCTTGTACGAGATTACATTTAGTAATCGTATTAATGGGTAAGAATTTTTGCAACCTTTTGAATGAGTAAAGACTGAAAAATATTCTGCGGCTTAGTTAATAAGTAAGAGCTCATGCTCTTATTTGCTTAAATTGTGAGTTTTAAACGTAAATCATCGTCATTGTTTTCCTGTACGCACATAGTACGGCATAGAGCACAGAATTGGCACTCCGATCGCAGCGTAACTGGATTATAATGCTTCATGAGGGTAAGGTGATCCGTTTTTCGCTTCAAATATCAGTCCAGATACGAAGAAATATTGCAGTGAACCGCTTTTAAAATTAATATTTTACGTTAGCTCTGTCTTCAATCGCATCCGGAATCGTAGTAGGAGAACGCCCGGAACATTACGAATTAAGGCGGTATTTTTACTAGATATACTATTTTAGATTTTATTTTATTTTATTTTATTTTATTTTACTTTATTTTATTTTATTTTATTTTATTTTATTTTATTCTATTTTATTCTATTTTATTCTATTTTATTCTATTTTATTCTATTTTATTCTATTTTATTCTATTTTATTCTATTTTATTCTATTTTATTCTATTTTATTCTATTTTATTCTATTTTATTCTATTTTATTCTATTTTATTCTATTTTATTCTATTTTATTCTATTTTATTTTATTTTATTTTATTTTATTTTATTTTATTTTATTTTATTTTATTTTATTTTATTTTATTTTATTTTATTTTATTTTATTTTATTTTATTTTATTTTATTTTATTTTATTTTATTTTATTTTATTTTATTTTATTTTATTTTATTTTATTTTATTTTATTTTATTTTATTTTATTTTATTTTATTTTATTTTATTTTACTTTATTTTATTTTATTTTATTTTATTTTATTTTATTTTATTTTATTTTATTTTATTTTATTTTATTTTATTTTATTTATTTTATTTTATTTTATTTGGGAAACCAACAGTTCTATAGTAAACAAACAAATATAGTATATAAACTCCGAACCAATAACAGATTCCACAAAGTTAGTAAAGAATATATATTACATATGATATAAATACATGTAAGTTTATACATACAAAAAAATATATTTTCATGTACTCGTATATATTTTTCAATAATCAAAGAATTTTTTAAAAAAAGAACAGTAAGTTATTGTAAATTAGGCGGGATTTAGACAAGGATGCATGAAGAGAGGCTAAGGAGGGGAAGGGAGATGTACATATTTATTATTATAACGTCTACTAAGTTACATAATGTATTTTTAGTGTAAATTTAAATCTGACAGAATGATGTTTGTGTAGTCTATGTCTTTAAATTTTGTATAATTTTTTTAACATACGATGTTTTACTTATTGGTACATGATAGAACGGTGTACAAATTTACCTGAAACGTTAAGGTGTATAGTGGATTTTGCGTGTTATTGTAATTAATGTCCTGATAAAGAGACGGGTACGTCTCGAAACCCGTAGGTATAGGAAAGTTGGTAAGACTGTGTTTATATCCAAGTATTTATTATCATGTATTGGAATGTATGTTTTCCATCATAAAGCCTCGATAAGTGGCTTGGTGGGATTTTAGTTTTTTGAAATTAAAATTTTGTAAGTTTATAATGAATCTTGATATTGATAAGTGCATTTTTAAAAGCTTGTAAAATTGAAAAATATCAATACGATATATTAACATAATATTACAACAGAAATTGTGAACTTTCTGGAAAAGGGCCACAAAGTTAATGCTTTAAATATAAATGCTATCTAATGTTATCTTTCTGATTATTTATAAATGACAACATAAGAACACTGAATTAAACATTGCACTGTTCTTATTTGAAAATATCTGACAGCGATCAAATGATTTACACAATTCAAATTTACTACCACTTTATTTGACTACTAAATTTAGTGTTGTGGGAAAAAAAACTTTTTTGCAATATTCACTGAGATAGACATTTAATTTAAAATAATTGCACCATTTGTTCGGATCAGGTTGGCAGATGAGATTTTCTTCATTATTCAAATACAAAGTTTTGTTACGTAAACACTTTTCTGGTAAAAATACGACATTTTCCTTCATTTTTCCCCCTACTGAATGGATTATACAATTAGGGATGTGACAATTTAAAAGAAACAAGGAATGGAGGAAATTAAATGAAATCTGCTGGTTTATGGAATAGAAGGAATGAGGTTTTTAATAGCTAATGAACATAATTAAAATTTTACGCAAAATTTTAAATTAAAACCTGAAATTCATTAGGCTCGAGATTTCTTTGTTTAAGATTAGAGTGGGACTTTTTGAAATATGAAAAATAATAAAAAACTGCAGAAACATATTATTTTTTTATCAATTAATTTTATGTCATCTTCTTTGTTCTTTTCCTCATCACCTGGCGCCTAATGAAGACTTTTTTGCTAGTCAGCACTCTTGTCTCCTGCCACATCAATCAAGCATCCCTTATTTCCGCCGAACAAAGTCAAAAGATCGCCATCGACGGTCTTCTAGGACGGCAGGAGCCCGTAGGTTTTTCTGCGGTATCCTTAGCACGTGTCCAAGCCAGATCCACCGCCACACCGCTCTAAACACTCGTTAAAACGGTGCTACGTTTGTTAATGAACTTCAATGTTGGGTATGGAATCGAACCACATTATGCCTTATATTCTCATCAAGCACTTACTCCCAAAACTCATAAGCTTGGTATTTTGAGTTTTGGTATATCTGAAGAGTTCATTGTCAGGGTCGATTTTATTTGTGTGAGCCAAATGTTAATTTGTGTACTTGGGATTTTTAACCACGATGCAGTTGTTGTTATATGCAGCTTTTTAATCTGTAGCGATCCTAGTCTAGGTTTTAATGTGATTTTTTATCACTGGGTACCGGAATGATTTTAATCGCGTGCCATCATCTTCGTTTAATCAAAAATATAAAAATGATGATAAAGATGATGAGTGTTTCAGATAAAAATAATGTTTGCTTTATCATCATCATAAGCTTGACAGTCCTAGGCCTTGGTTGAATTAAGGAGTCTCCTTTACTCTTGCCGATCTGTTTCCTTCCTCTCCTGCTCCTCGCTTTCAACATTATTGTATCCGCACCGAGTTCATATTGTGATTGCCGGGTCGTCTTGGTAAGTTTCCGTATTTATTTCCGAGTCTCCTTGGATTTTTCGTAACAACCGGTTTTCCTAGTGTGAGGTTCTTAACCTCACGCCCATCTCCCTATCAGAAAGACCAGGGTTATTATGTAGGGGTTTTCTGACTCTTAGCTTTTTAGTTGCAGTTTTGTGGCACCGAAGATTTGCTATTGCCATCTCCACTATCTGCTATGGCCAGTACAGGTCACGTTGCCCGGGGTTTGCGGCGCGGACGCAGAGTTCGACTCGATGGCAAAATTGCTGGCGACTGTCTTCCACCATCGGGTACCTGTGTCACCACCGAGACCCTACCAACCTTCGAACAAATGTTTTTTTGGGACTTGTTTATTTCTTAAATTTTTCATTCACACATTTTCTACTGCCGAGCTTTTCCAAGAACCAAGGACCACCTTTATTCCACCCTGCTACAAGAAAAATCATACGCTCACCGTAACACGTCATTATTTGATGTGCCGCAGATAATGGCCTTAATTAGTTCATATTTTTAGACTTACAAATTACAAAAGGGATGGAGAATACCTTAAAAAAGGGAAAATGGATGTCTAGGCCTTTACAGGGCTTATGACCTGTCATTGGCTGGTTTAAGTGGTCACTTTACACACTGTGTAACATTTATGTTTGAATATCCATATTTTAGCTTCGTCAATATTTGTTGTTTTGATTTTTAATTGACTGTTTTATTTTCAGTGCAATGTAACGCACCGCTGGGTATGGAGAGTGGACAAATTCCGGACAAAGATATCACCGCTAGTTCTTCCTTTGACGATGGAAACGTTGGACCTCATCAGGGAAGGTAGGATTAATTTACACTGTATTTTCTGCAACTCTACTAAAGGGTTGTTTAACGCAATTTTGCAAAATTTTAGGATTAAAATTATTTATAATTTTGTTCAAACATTATTGGGAAGGACTTACAGAGGTACTTGATATCTGTAGAGACTGATTCACTTGCCTTAATCGTGACCAATGAAGTTTACAGGTTCGATTTCCGGTAACATCGCAATAAATAAAAATAATTTATATCAAACTTTTGTGTCATTTTTATTCATTTTCCGATCAAAATTATACATTCGTATTAATTTTCACCTCGAAAATAGATTCAAAGAGAACATAAAGATATTTGTGTAAAGCAAAATTTGTACTGAAATGAATGGAACCAACTGTATATCACGATATAAAAAATTGATAATGTTAAAAAACTGTATATTTGCTATATTTGTAGCTATAAAATAACTTTTAACATTTTTTTCGAAATTATTCATTTTGACGCCTCACGAGTATTCTTTTTCTAAGGGGTAAAGAATCACAAAAAGAAAGTGAATATCAATTTACAAAGAATGTTCTGAGGTTTTCTGTCACCAGTAAAAGTTTTATAAATGCTGACCTTTTTTCTTAATCTTAGACCTAATCATAAATCCGTACCGCAGAAGTAATAAAATATGTGTTTTCATATAAATTTATTGACTAAGTTTCTTGCTTTGTTCCTGATATCATCAAAATATTGGAACAGAATACAGAACTTGACCGTGCTGTGGAGAATAACAAACGGAAATCGAATAAAATTAATAGTTTTATTTGTCCGGAAGTGCCGTGCTGGAAGAAGACAAAGGAAGTATTTTGAAGAAAGTATTATCATTCAACGCAGACTTTTTTATTCACATATTTGAACAAAATATTCAATATTTGTTCTAAAACGTGAGATTTCTTTGAATGTAAACAAATTTTAACATACATAGGTTACTAATAGGGTTTACAGTCAAAATATAAATACTAAATATTTTGTAATTAAAAAAAAATATATCATAATTATTCCCTTTCCGCACCTAATGGTGCAAAGGGGACTGAATAGGTACACAAATTAGAGCGTATCTTAGTGGTTTTTTGTATATAAAGGAAATATGATCAGTCTTACGCTTCAAGTACCAGTCCGGGACTATGAAATATTCTCGTGTGAAAAACTATTTTTAAATAAATATTTCATGTCAACTATGTAGGGAATTGAACCCGAGTACTCTTGCATACTATGCAAACGTACTGACCATTACACTTTGAGGCGGACTTCTTTAAAAAATGGATCAAACAATTCATTTTTATTTTATATAAATTAAGAATTTATTATTTTAAATATATGTAAGCTTTCCTGCTTTTAAAAACACGTTTTTTTTCTCAGTAATTATATCGATTAATACAATTTTGTTTGTTAATTTTGATATGAAAAAAAGCTTATAAAAGGAACAAAATTATTTATTGACTTTATTTATTAAAACCCTTCTCATGGTGTATTGGTCAGCGCATTTTCTTACCATGCAAGAGGTCTCGGGTTTGATTCCCGACATGGTTGATATGAAATATTCATTTAAAAGGGTATTTTCACATAGTCCCTGGACTGGTACCTGAAACCTAAGACTGATCATCTTACCTTCATGCAACAAAAATGATCAAGATGCGGTGCTATTGGTGTACCAATACAGTGTTCTATGCACCATTTGGTGCGAGAAGAGAACGATGATGATAATCAATACTTCATAATGTTTTTGACGTAATAAATTTTATTGTATGGAATATTGCACATCTATTTAAATTTATTAAACAGAGAGGAAAAACATTTTTGAGAAGGGAATATGGAAGTCTAGGCATTTACAGGGTTTGTGACCTGTCATTGGCTGGTTTGAGTGGCCACTTTACACACTGTGTAACATTTACCATTCTGCCCATGTTTGAACATCCACATTTCTTCAACTCTTCCATCTGTTGACTTTTGTGATGTAAAAGCTCTCTGTTGAAATAAATTTAAATATGAATAACTCCCTAGGGAAGAAATCCAGCAATTCTGCAAGCATTTGGACATACTCAAACATTGCAGTATTGCACATCTGATTATTTTGACTATCTACGTTAAATCTCGAGAAATGTATTGATTGAATGAACACAGCTTCTAGAACTAAATAATATTTTCAAACTGATGCGATAGGTCGTTATGGGTTTAATACCGTATTGTTTATACAATATAAGTACATGACTTATTTCAAAACAAAACAACCGCTCTCACACAAAAACTAATTCTGTCCATAGCACACCTGTACTCGAGCTTCCATTCTGTATAAAGCGTAGTACAGTTTGGTTATAATAAATAGCCTAATCTAACAACTGCCAAGTCGTGAGCTCTTGGCCAATACAAAGTCTCCTCCTTACTTCCTGGAGTCCTGGCATTTCAACGGGAATTATGGGATGCACTTTAGTACCATATTTCATACGTTGTGTATTGTCTGCTCTCTACATCGACTAAGTAAAACAATTGAAAGACGCGAGAAGGAAAACGAGTTGAAACTCATCATTAATTTTTATTTTCTAAAATCTCACAGTTTTTCCCCAACGTACAAAGTACTTTATTTTTGTGGTATCTGTACTAATTGAATTATTCCAATTGTATTTTTATTTTTTTTACTAACTTAACACTTCTTACTAATGCATACATAAGCACATATAATCCTAGTTTCAGGCACCTTTATAATTATTAAAAATGAAATGAAAGATAATGTTTTGCTGATACATAAAAATTTTGGGATAATACTGAAAATATGTTTTTTACCAAGAAGCTTTTTTCACTTCATCTGAATTATCCAAAACATTTATTAAAAAATATCTTCCGATAGTATTACTTTGAAAACAATCTAATTTACGATTTACAAATTAGGAAATTTTATCGCTTTTTTCATCGTTTAAATAAAGATTCTAAATAAAGTAAACTCGGCCCTTAAAAACTTGAATTCACGACAACGTCGCTTTTGTCAGTATATAGTATTTTCTCTTACAAACGACTTAAAAATCAAGATTGAAATAAAATTTATTTCTTTTTGATTAAAAAACGAGGAAACTATTTAGAAATCGGCCGTCTTTAGGGCGTTGAAATCGATATTCTTTAGTAAAGTTTAGATCCCTTAGATTAGGGTGGGTTGACCTAGCGTTATTCTCGGCAGACCGCCGGCCGCTAGCTCGGTAAAATAATTCCCTTTTTCGATTTGAAATGTGATATCAAAATATGTTTCTACTTTGTTTGAAAATTCTTTATTGATCATCCCTACTTACTCGTTCCGTAAAATGGTCTAACAGATGCCACGTTGATCTCGACAAAAACTATGTTTGTAAATATTGATACATAAAAAGATAACGTATAAGCCGTTTTTCCTTAAATATTTACAATATTCATGTCTCTATATGAAAGAAAATGATTGCCATAACCAACATTTTTACATAATTTATAAAACTTTATTAATATTCCCATCAACTGTCAAGTTATCAAATAATAATACTAATATTTTGTAATAGTTTAAGCATTCTCAGAATAATGTCATTCGATAAACCAGAAGCTCTTATGTTCATGTCTATGCCTCGAAATTCCTGTCACGAATCGTATTTACAAAGTTGGTTAATTTTAATCATATGGTGACCATATACAAGATTGAGCGAGTAACGAAATGATTTATACACGTCAACTCACTTTATAATATGTAGAAGACACCATTTTTTTGTATTTTTTAGTAGGTAATTTACATAATTCACTTTGTTTCTGTACGAGTTATTTTACGAATTTCTATAAGCGTACTTAATCATTTACCTAACGTCATCTCGAAAAATAATTTATGACTTTAAACGCCTTTAATGGAAAACAGTTGATATTTAAAACAAGGTCTGCTATCTGATTGTATAAATCATGTTAAAATATTGGTTTCGGGTGCTCGCTACTACGAACAATATCGACCTGGCTCGGTGCCTTCCAGTGCTCGGCTAAAAAACCGCCACCTTATCTAAACGGCGCAACTCCAATCGGCATATATCTAAAACCACGAAAAGCGGAAAATCTAAAACAATATTAATGCACGGGACACAGTTTTCCGCCACATAAATTCTTCTATCCGCGCAAATCGCCCATAGAGGTGAACGAATACATTTTTTCCTATAAAGGTGAAATGTATACATTTTTTCACGGGCCAAAAAGTCAAACAGCCATTACTCAACATCGAAAACACATTTTGTGGGGGGAACTCGCAGCTCCCGAAGTCGGTTTAAATGATGATTAATGGCGCGGCTCCCGTCAAACGGGACAGAAAAGTAATTTGTTTATAATTCGTGCGGACCTCCTTAAGTCGCACCTTTAATTGGGTTTGCCAAAGGACTCGGTTCTCCTGCCTCCGTGGTTGCTCATTAGGGATACATCTGACTATCGGTGACAAGATGATATCCGTTTTGGTAATTAAACATGCTGAAATTGATCCTTCTTGCAGTTTGATGATGTAAACTAGAAATTAATATTCCCTACAATGTTTAATTTTGAATTTACGAAACTTCATAGGGTATAATGCAAATAATAAAATTATTTACTTGTAAGTTTTTATTTAAAATGCTAATAAAACAACGATTTTAGTGATTATAACGCAAAAATTGTTTAATAATGTGAATTGGTTTATATTTTAAGCAGCTCTTGGTAAAGATAAAAGCGTCAATCCCAATCAATAGTCACCTATTTTTTTCTTCGTTTTTGAAAATCGTCGGTTAACAGCGAATCTAAACTAACGATTTTGGGTAGATCAAAACATATTACGATAGCTAACAATTTAGAAAACTGGGTATAACATTATGAATTTGACACTTCTATAAATCGTTTTCTTTTTTTAAAAAAAATAACATCACTTTAAAGCCATAACGTTTGTTTTCATCTCCTCAAAAATAAGCAAAATGTTAATATAGGTATAAATAAGGCATCAATATAATAAACTAATTTTTTTAAGATTAAAATTTTTGTGATTAATCAAAACAATAGTCACAATAACCTAGCAAAATAATCCTAGCCTGCCACCACTTAAAAATTAAATAATTACCACACGAAGCAAAATATGACGTAGATTTGAATTACCTGCATTTTATTTGTTAATATTTTGTCTTAATTTTTTCTGACATCATCATTTACTTACTGTATTTATATTTATTTAATACCCATTAATATACTTTAAACTCGAAAGTGTAGATTTAAAAAAAAAGTATAAAGGAGAAACACTTTTTTGCCGATATGAAAAAAAAAAAATCGATTTTGAATTAATAAACTTATACATATTTTTCCATCGCCGCATCAAAAACTCCAACACTAATATAACTTGTAATTAGCTTTTAAACTAATTCCTCCTCGCGAAGATCAAACTGGGGTCTAATTTAATGACTGAATTATTCTCCCTAACAAACATAATGAGGAAATGACTTTTATTAATTGCGCTTCCATTTTGCAGGTCAGCGTGTAATTAAATTTGCTTTTAAGATTCTGACCGTATTTTCGGTCTTGATTGTTTGCTTTATCAGAGATTCTAATGCTAATTGAATTACATCTTTACGTTTTATTTTAAATGAGATAAACACAGATATTTTTATTAAAAAATAAGATATTTTAGAAATTTGGAAAATGATTTACAAACACCCTACAATCCTACATTTGCCATTCTAAATTTGGTTACCTTGCATGTATCTTTATTTTTTAGAACATTTATTGACAAACTTAGTATTTCCAATACGGGATTCTACAAGTGTATCGAAATTCACGGGCGCCATCTACTTTCAAAAAACCAAAGATTTAATTTAAATTTTGCAATTCTCTTAAAATCACGATTATAATTTTTTTTTTAACAGTTGTATTATGTATTTTCATTATGTTGGATTTAATTTTGCTTGAACAAAGAAATATCTGGAAATTTGTTGCAACATAGAGCGAAAATATTTTTGAGAAGGAAAGGCATTTACCGGGCTTATGACCCGTCATTATTGGGTTTAAGCTATTTTACACACTGTGTAACATTCACCATTCTGCCTATGTTAAAACATCTACACTTCTTCAACTCTTCCATTTGTTGACTTTTTTTAAAGTAAAAAAGCTGAAAATGTTATCATGTGGGTGGGATTCATCTGGCTGAACCAATTCACCTACTAGGCAACGCCTGAAAGTTATAGGGAAAAAATCCAGCCTGTCTACAAACATTTGGGCAAATTAAATATCTTTGGAAAAGTATCAGTTCTTGGGGAAGGGTATGTTTACGATCGATATGCTTTTTTTTTATTTTTAAAGAAATATTTGCGTTCTTATGATTTACCCAAATATTTAATTTTGAGGGCCATTTTCAACGAGTTGTAAATAACTCACTATTAGAAAATGAAAATCAAGTTGGGCTAGAGTGGGATTCAAACCACGGACCTTTGGGCCGTGAGTCCGAGACACTAGCCACGGGACTACAACCCGATTTTGCCAACATTTATTTGTAAATCATGGTAAGTGCACATC